>NW_007245378.1:65936-127410 GCF_000164805.1 Carlito syrichta | reverse complement strand
TGCAGGTGAAGTTTGGGCCTCCCACTGGCCCTCACCTTCCCCTGGTTTGGGACCAGCTACCCTTTGTGTTGTTATGTCACCTTGCCCCCCTCACACACACACACACACACACACACACACACACACACAGCGTCCTGCAACTGCCGATCCCTCCCTTGTGCTGTTGTGATGGATATTCGGGCCCTACTTATGAGTGAGAACACCCGTGGGGGAAATGGGAGTGGAGAGATCTCTGGAGTCCTTTCCTTTTCTTGGAAGGATACAAGTTCTAGCAGATTAAAGTCTCATTCTTGTGACTGCATTTAACCTTCATTCACCTCTAAGAGCTCTAACTCCGTATACAACCCCGTTGGGGGTTAGGGCTTCAATATCTGAATTTGAAACGAACACATTTCAGTCTCTGTCACACAGCTAGTTATATAGTTATAGATAAAGAAATGGCCATTTCAAGTAGATCTGATCTTTGTATCTGTGCTGTTGTGATTTCCTAATTCAGTGGAAAAAAGCAAAATCCATTTTTTAAATCTTCTAAGTCAGAGGTCTGCCTGAATCCTCTGACTTTGTCATTTCTACTTACCGAGTACAGCTTTTGTCCCAGGTACCTATCTCCCATGTCGTTTTTTACTCATATTCTACCTGCTATTATTTCATTAATATCTGTCTCTGTCTGCTGCACTCTGCCTGCTCGGGTCTCCAGGCTCTGTGAGTCCCAGAGCTTGTCACACTGCCAAGCCCAGGACGTGGCACACAGAGAGTGACCTAGTCACATGTCCTTCTTATGTTTTCTTGAACCCCAAACACATTCCTGCCTTAGGTTCTCTGCACTTGAAATCCCTCTGCTTGGAACACTCTTTCTCTAGATATTTGTGGGGCTGACACACTTCTGACAAACTGTTCAACTCCTCAACTGCCACCTCTTCTGGGGCCTTTCCTGACTGCACTTTCCAAAAGGGTCCTACATCCTAACTATATATTCCTTCCTCAAACTTTTCAAAACTAACCCGTGCAGTATGTCTAATTAGTTTCATTATTGTCGGGTCTCTTACTTCAGAAATTCTGCGTCAGGACAGTAGAACAGGCTGAGTGTGGTGGCTCATGCCCACAGTTCCAGCACTTTGGGAGGAGGGAGGATTGCTTGAAGCCAGGAGTTTGAAACCAGACTTTGCAATCCAGCAGGACCCTGTCTATACAAAAAAATTTATATATGCACATAAATTAGGCTTGGGCTTGTAGGTAGTCCCAGTTATACTTGGGAGGCTGAGTCAGAAGGATTGCTTGAGCCTAGGGTCTCGAGGTTACAGTGATCTATGATTACTCCACTACATTCAAGTCTGGACATCAGAGCAAGATACTGGTTTTCATTTTTGGTGTTTTTTTTTTTTAGTATTAAAAAAAAACACTTAAAAAAGGCAGAACATTTGTCTACTTTTTTCACTACTGTTTTGTTCTGTTTACCAAGCATACTACCTGGAATGTAGGACATACTCTATAACTATATACCACACAAATGAATGAACAATCTCTTGATTAGAAGAACAAGTGATATTTTTTGAGTTTAACCCTTACAGAAAAGGGAAAAATGGACAGCAAAAGTAAGAAAGATATGAATTCTCCTCCCAGGAACATTCCTCCTCTACTTTCTTGAATGTTCCTGTGCAACCTTTTGGTTTCCAGGAGACTTTACCCGACTCCTGAAGATGGGAACAGGTGTTCTTTCCATGTGCTTTCTTATTACAGTGAACTTACGCCTTGAGGCGTATGCCACACTCTTCTGCCTTTTTGCAACTAGTTACTAGAATGTATGTTCTGTGAGGGGAGGGACCAGGACTGCTGGCACAGTGAAGGAGCTCATTGCATATTTTCGAAATGAATGTTAAGGCTTAGTAAAATGGGGGGAAGGGCTTCCAAGCCATAATCAGCTCAAATAATATGGTTTTCTAGTTTAAATTCAAGGTTTTATGCAACCATTGTCTGCCACCTTTAGTACCACTTATGGCCATGATTCCATTCTAGCTTTACAAGACTCCATGTAAAAGCATAACACCGGAGAAACCAGAAGACATACTGGAGTAAATTGCTGAGACAATAGATATGTTGATTAATTTGAGTTAAAAAGACTTGAAATGTTTCAAATGATCTTCTTTGTAACAAAAAATATATATATGAAAAGTACTTCTATTGGGACTGTGTTCCAGATACCGTACTAAGAACTTTATGTCAGGCTTCTCATTCAATCCTTAAATCCTGAAGTAGATGTTATTATTAGCCTCATATGAGGAAATTAATGTTCAAAGAGATTAAACGACTCACCTAAGATTATAGACAAACTGGATGACATAGCTTGGACTCTGATCTAGGTTTATCTGACTCCAAAACCTAACTATGTCTTCCCTAACTATGACCTAACTATATATTCCCTCCTCAAACTTCAAAACTAACCCACGCAGTATGTCTAATTAGTTTCATTATTGTCAGTCTCTCACTTTAGAAATATATGTTCTGTGAGGGCAGGGACTCAGTTAATGAGAATTATTCTCATTAATTCTTCTCAAAGCCTTGGCTTGTTGGTATGCTTTATGTCGTATAATACCAGAGAGAAGTTATTTGATTCAACAAGTTTATGAAGTGTGTCTACAAACTCTAGAAGCAACAGAACACTGAGACTCTAAGGGGACATGGAGAGCCAAAAGTGGATTTAGAGTTCTCAGTGACCTTTATCTTATGCTTGGCTTCCTCAATAGAGGAAAAATTCAAGAGTATTAGAGCTGAAAATGGCTTTAAATGTCATCTTGTTCAATGCTCCCATTTTGCTTTTAATAATACTGAGGCTTGAGGGATTTTCCCAAAGCCATCCACATAAGTTGTAGCATAACTAGTCCAGGGCATTCAGTACTGCCAAGAGATAGAAAGAAAGAAGAAATTTTTAAAAAATCTGTTGGTAGCTTAATATGAACACAGTTTAAAATAATTATCAAACTGATTTACAAATGACCAAATACGTTTGGTTGTATCTACCATTGGTAGTATATCTACCATTGTGCTGTAATTTAGTAGGAATGAACATAATAGCACATATATAATATATATATTAATTTTACTCTATGATCGTATTTAGAGGCCATTAAAAAAATAAAAATTTATTTGACCACGGCTCATGCGAATGTAGTTTATATGCTGATGATAAAAGCGGTAAGTTTGTTCTAAAGAATGATATATAGGCCAAGGGCAGTGACTCAAGCCTGTAATCCCAGCACTTTGGTAGGCGGAGGTGAGAGGATTGCCTGAGCTCGGGGGTTCGAGACCAGCCCAAACAACATGGTGAGACCTCATTTCTACAATAAATCAAAAAATAAGCCAGGTGTGGTGGCCCGTGCCTGTGGTTCCAGCTACTTGGACGGCTGAGGCAGAAGGATCACCTGAGCCCAGCAGGTCGAGGTTGTGGTGGCCATGAACATGCCACTGCATTTCAGCCTGGTTACAGAATGAGACTCTGAGTCAAAAAAAAAAAAAAAGATGTATAAACATGCTTGGATAGCTTTGCTGAATCAATAGCAGATACTTGGATCTTGCCATTATGTAATTTGTTATTTGACATCTTCATTGGAGAAATTTACTATATGATTAATTGGTGAACTCACAGCTAATATCAGATTCAAAATAGTGGGAAAAATTGGTGTTTTTACCTAAACTATCTCATTCAATTTAATAATATTATTACTAAGCTTCAGATTAAGCTCATAGTAAGTACCTAAATAATTATATTGCTTGCCCTGTTTTATGTTATATTGAAAATAATTCAGATACAGATTCTTACATACATGTTAGTTGGGGCAAGAAGTAAACTAGAGAGAAAAAGTCTGAAAAAAAGGACACCAAGAGAAAAATGATGTATAATCTAAATAATCAGCACTACAAAGATGTCAAATAATCAACCTGAATGACACTGTGGATGATATTCGATTACCAGACGGTAAAGGTTGTTTAAAAAAGTCAACATTGTTCTTCCTTAATTCTCTAATTTCATGGCCATTTAAGTATCATAATGAATCTTTTCCTTCCAATATGTACCATGCTGAAATTCATTCATTAAATGAGTTGTGGGATTCTCATATACTGAATGAAATGTCTTAATGTACTGAATGTATTTCAGGGTCTTTGCTGTATTGGAATTCATTTTTTGTTTTTGCCAGCAATGAAGAATGTGATCCAGCTTACCTCTCTGTACCATAGAGACCGTGTCCCCCCATGGTGAAGAAGTTGGCTTAGTCAGGGGTCAAAAATGCTTGCCTCAACTTCCTTCCTTATTATTTCTCCAGAAAATGACAAGTCTCTTAACTTCTCCACACTTAGTTTCCTCAGGCATAAAATACAGATGATGACCTCAGGGGACATAAGAAAAAAATAAAATACAAATATTAGATATAACTTATTAAGCATCTGTCATGGGCCAGTGCCTGAGTTAGAGACTTCAGTGTGTGATTATATTCAATAATCACTACAGCTCTGGGCAGCAGGCGTTATTATTCCCATTTTATAGGTAGGGAGGATGAAACTTAGCAGCAAAGAGTCTAAATGCTTGCTCAAGGTCTTTTGACAGAACCAAAATCTGAATTCAGATCTCTTATTTCAAAGTAAATATTCTTAGCCACTACTCTCTAGACTGTTGCCCCAGGCAATATACATGTAGAAAGTGTTATAAAAAGCAAATGATAATAATAAGGAATTATTTAATTCTTTCACTATACTAACATTGCAGAAGGTATTTTCACAGATTATTTTATTTAATCCTTATGACTCTGGGAATAGCTCTCTTTACACTTATTGCCCATCTTTTTTCTGATTTCAGTTTTTTTGTTTTTTTACTTTGTTAAGGTAGAAACCAGAACACTGATAAAATCACACTGGAGTTATGGTGTAAAACTACAATATCAGAAAAACGGAATTACCTCACTGAATGTGAAGGAATGGGTTATGAAAGGAAATGATGGTTCTTTGGGACATCCTCATCAAAAGTTTACTTGTGGGCTTTGAGTACTTTTTTGGGACATATATTGAAAAATAAGAGGTAGAGGAAAATGTTCAAAGGTCAGTGTGAATTTTCTCTGTGATAAAAATTATAATTGCAGACACTTGCCTGATATTTTTCTTCTTTTAAAAATAAATCTAAAGTGAATGTTTAAGGAAGACTGCCTATACCACCGTTTTATTTGAAGATATGAATTTGCAAATTAAAAAATTCTTAGATACAGATATCTAGGGAAGGAGTATTTTATTTGCATAGTAGACTTTATTTTTTATGGATTTTTTTTTTTTTTAAGTTGGAGTCTCACTCTGTCACCCAGCCTGGAGTGCAGTGGCCGCTCCCGGCCACCACAGCCTCGACCTGCTGGGCTCCGGCGATCCTTCCGCCTCAGCCTTCCAAGTAGCTGGAACTACAGGCGCACGCTACCACACCCGGCTATTTTTTTTTTTTATTTTATTGAAGAGATGAGGTCTCGCCAAGTTGCCCAGGTGCGTCTCGAACCCACGGGCTCAGGCAATCCACTCACCTTGGACTCCCAAACGCGGGATTGCAGGCTGAGCCACCGAGCTCGGATCATAATAGACTTTATAATCACTTATTGTGATAAAGATAAGTGGGATAAATAGACGAATAAAAAATTTATTGTGATCAGCAGAACATTTATAAAGTTCTCTTTTATTTTTTAAACTTTAATGCGTACTTGCTTTATTTTTATTTTTATAAACATGTCATATTTATTTATTTATTTTAAAATTTTTTATTGTAAAGATGTGGGGTACAATTCATGGTTAGGTATACAAAGTTTCATTATACAGATCTCTTTTAAAGGAGTGGTGGAAATATTGATATTGTGGATTGGAAAGTATAGGGTGGTTTCCAAGGGAGGTGAAAAATGAATCAGCAGGCAGACTATATCTCAGCCTAAAGTATTCATATGAAACATATAAACATCAATTGGAATTCTAGTTCTTAAGTCTCATAAATATTTATATATGACTCTGTGTGTGTATGGGGCACGCACACCCTCTGATAAAGTTTTCCATATATTAATTATTATTCTGTCTAGATTCTTCTGTATTTCCCTTATCAAATTAACTTTTCCTTTACAGAAATTGTTAATTTGAATTGATTCTGACCAAACTGGCAAACTTCTTTCAATCAGTGCCAACTTTGAAGGCATTTTTTCATGCTTGTAGGAGATTAAAACATTTTCCAGCCGGGCTCGGTGGCTCAGCCTGTAATCCCGCGCCTTTGGGAGGCTGAGGTGACTGGATTGCCTGAGCCCACGGGTTCGAGACCCGCCTGGGCAGCGAGACCTCATCTCTACAATAAATCAAAAAAAAAAATCAGCCGGCCATGGTAGCGCATGCCTGTAATTCCAGCTACTCAGAAGGCTGAGGCGGAAGGATCGCCGGAGCCCAGCAGGCGAGGCTGCGGTGGCCAGGAGTGGCCACTGCACTCCAGTCTGGGCGACCGAGTGAGACTCCAACTCAAAAAAAAAACATTTTCCAAGCAATATTTCCAAATAGAGGTCCTTTCAGAATGCTTCTGTAGCACACTAGACTGCTGGTATTTTGAGGCCTCATACTGTCAAAAGTACTTGGCTTATTCGGTTGAGTCTCTGGACAGCTCTCCATAAGCCCTTTCTCACTCACCCCAGACTGACTGAAGCATCTTGTTTTTTAGCTGGAGTACCAGGCTCAGTTCTCTTTCTGGTTCGCTTACCGCGTGGTTGGTTCCTGCTACCCCTGAACTCTTTTTGTATCTCTTGTTAGGCATTGCTGCCTGTGTTTCTGGTTGCATTTTTATTGTAGAAGCCATTATATTTCATTCACAAGCTGAGATCTAGTCTGGGAAGCCTTCAGGGGTTTTCACATAAGATGTTAAGCAAATCTTCAGGGCCTGAGTGAAGTATGACAACATCTGGCTGATAAACTGCAGCCCTGAAGAAGACTCAAAATAACTGGTAGGCAGAAGAATCACCACCTTCTGTAGAATGATTATGTTGCCCGTGGTGGCACCACCTTTTGTGGCCAGAGAATGCCATGCAAATGGGAGAACTGAGAAGTACCAAGCTCTGAATCAGCTTGACCAATACCGCAAACGCCAGAAGTGAATGAAGAGTTTCCATGCTCCTGGCTGGAGTACAGATATCTCTGTAGTGAATATTTGGATTCCAACTCAACTTTCCCAACATTAAATGAAAAACAAAAAACAAGTGGCTCAAAATATTTTCAGGATTTATATTGTTCGTATGCTGTACAATAAACAAGAATGGGTTTTGTCTAACATGTCTGGTGATTGTGTGTGGTAGGTCTGCTGTGGCTGTGACTTGATGTACTCTGAGTTAGAAGTGTTTGTTCTCTAAAACACATGGCTCCCGGACTTATTGTGTACCATGATTTGATTTTCAAATGCCAAAAAAAAAAAAAGAAGAAAGAAAGAAAAAAAGAAAAAAAAAAGAAGCTGCAAAATGCACAGACTTAGTAATATTTATGTAGGGAAATATTCATATGAAAACCTAATTCTAAATGGAGACTAAGGTATCAGGAGGAAGGTGATGTATTAATTAGCCTGTGGTTTCATATTGGCATGCAGACATAATTATGGAATTTTCTATTTTATTTAAGTTTAGAAAACTTTTCCTGGAGCAAAGCATGGACAGTTTTATAGTATAGAGTCCCCAGTGTTCACGGATTCTGGATTGTCTATTATGAAATATGAAACCTCCTAGTCAATTCTGTGCATGCTGCACCCTTCATTTCCTGACCCTCCAGCAAAGCGACTGGTTCCAGAGTGATGTGGAAAAGGAACTCTGTGTAAAACTGGTCACCGAGCCTTAAATAGTGAATAGAAAGGATCTCTTAAGGAAAGAGAAGAGTAGAAGAGTAGATGGCAGAGTAGGAAGAGAAGGTAGGAAAGGAAAGTTTATTCTAGAGAAGGTGCTTTTAAAGGGATCGCAACAATAGAGACCTGAGTTAAGATATGCCAACAAAAATATTCAGCATTAGGATGATCTATTAGGGTATTGAGATGAGTGGGGGATGCTGACAGCTGCCTGCACAGAAGGGGATGAGACTGGTGGGCGTGGAGGCCTGAGTGTCTGTGTGCCTGGCTGTGCTCACATGGGGAGACGGCAGGCTGGTAGGAAACCAATGTTAAATGCAGTGACACTAACACACTGAGTTCTGAGTCTTAATTACCGACTTAGTATGCTCGGCTAACCCTTGCCAGGGGAATAACTGCCAATAAAAATCTGGTGTCAGATATTAGATAGAGAAGGAGAATTAATTTTTATAAAAACTGTAACTTTGAACGTATAGGACTCTAGAATCAGATTTAGATTTACATCTTATCAATGTTCTCCCAATTTGTAAAAAGACCAACCTCACAGGGTTTTTGTGAGGATTATACAAGATATTGATGTTGGGTCCTGAATATGCCTGATGCATGTTATCCTCTTCTTAAAGTTCTCACTTTATAATTATTTTGCTGGTTTTTACAGAACTCCTGCTAAGTTAGTTTTGAGCAGCACTATGGTATAAAAGGTAAACAGGTGCCAGAGGAGAATAGTCATATTATTCATGCATTTTGGTTTTAGGAAAAACGTACACACCAAAATGTATTTTATTTCATTTCTTCAACTTTTTTGTTTAACTTTTATTTTATTTTATTTTAAAGATGTGGGGTACAATTCAGGGTAAGGTATACATATGGTCATTATGCAGGTACCCTTGTTGATGAGGTGTGCCCTACCTTCCCCAGGCAGATTCCCATTACTGCCAATCCACCTCCCCTACCTCCTCCTCAGCTTCACGGTACTGCCAATCCTATTCTTATAGTACTGCAATAATTGTTCAAGGAGGTCTAACTTTTAATCCTTATTTCTTCAGCCATTGATCATGAGTAATCCTCCTATACAACTTGACCAGACAGTTGTTACAGATGTCCTCTCGGCTAAGGGTTCATAGGATTCAAGTTATTCAACAGGCTATTGGGAATAGAATCATTTGAATTCATACTGATCAACAGCATCCAAAGTTTCATTAGGGTTTTGTCTAACCTCTATTGATTCTGTTTCTCCAGTATTTAAAGTTTAGATCCCCAGTTCCCACTTTTAAAAATGGCAATCTGACCTGCCAATCTGCTTTGTGTCTCCTCTATAACTACGATTTTTGGAATTTCCTTGATTGGGTCACTAGCTCTTCAACTTTTCCATGAGATAAACATTTAACAGATATTCTAAATTGGTCGAACAAAGAAAAGTATACCTTGAATAAACAGATAAAGTACGAAATTAAATGTTTCCTACCAACTGATGAGGGTACATTTCATTCCTCTTCTCTCGTATCATTTGTTAGCCTCCGGGCATATTTAAAGTGCTGGTATTTGGCCAGATCTACGACTTCAGAACGAAGTAGAGGAATGACTCAATTATTCTTGCTCATGCCTGAATTATCTGTGTAATTGGGACGGCAAAGTGCAGGCAAGGAATGCTGCCTATTGCTATTTTTAAGCTCTGCTCCTGCTGTGTTGTTCTTCTTATGTTTCACGAGTGCTGTCACTGGCTTT
The DNA here is from genome assembly GCF_000164805.1 of Carlito syrichta. Taxonomy (NCBI): domain Eukaryota; kingdom Metazoa; phylum Chordata; class Mammalia; order Primates; family Tarsiidae; genus Carlito; species Carlito syrichta. The sequence continues at coordinate 117,815 of NW_007245378.1, read as the reverse complement.
AAATATTTTACATATCATAATTAATGATTTGGTTGCACCCCGAGGCTTTCTTAGCAAAAGGCACAATTTCACAAATTGAATAGCAAATAATTACATAGGTGATATCATTTACGAATAGGAAATGAACAGATCCATTGGTGTGCCTTCAGTTCTGTGTATTTAAGCAGTATGCTCTCAATGGATGAGTGATAGTTGTAAGAGGGCTATTATTGTCAAAAGGCAGGTATGTGTGGAAGGAAATGAACATTAACAGGATGATAATTGATCTTTAATGACACAAAGAGAGACCGGTCTACTTGACCTCCCGAGTGCTTAATGGTAAAGGGGAAACACATTCGACCTGATTTTTATGTACGAGCTTGAGTCTTTTTGATCTCTGTGTGTTTTTTTTTGTTGTTGTTGCTTGTTTGTTTGTTTGCTTTTATGTTAAATAGAAAGTAGAACACCAGCTTTAAGACACAAAACAAAATAAAACCCAATCAAAGTCTGGACTTCAGAAAACCTGTAGTATTATACTTGCATGCCATGTTTTGTATAATTATAATTAGTAGGGGTTTCCAGTTTTAGGGATCTCTTCTGTTTACTAAACAATAAATTACATTCATTTAAATTTAGATGTCTCCCATCAAAGGGAAAACCTGTTTTAATACCCAACCTAAAAAGGCACGTTTCATAACCAAAGACAACTTGGCTATAAATAGATAGTCATGATGTTATTGCAACTGAGGAGACTTCATCCCATTAGAAACTTCACTCAGAAATGTAGAGGAGTTCTTAATAATGAATGAATTTGATTTAAGGCCGCTTTATACTGATGACACTTTTCCTATAAATATTACAGAGACGTTTAAATTTTTATCTCCCGTAATTCTAATGAATGAATTTTCCTGACCCTTACTGAAAACGATACCTGTAAAGTCTGCAATTTACTGATGGTTGCTTGAGCTATTAAAGAAACTTGGGTTTCAAAAACATTTTCATTTCATTCATAGATTCCTGTAATGCCTTTGGAAGCAAAGTTTAAAGAAGCTGGGTTGAATGTGCTTCCAGTTAACCACTGGAAAAAATGTTGCAGTTTCTTTAACAACTAACTAGCTTCATTAACACATTAAAAGCCCAAGTGAAGTGGAATGTGGGGTCTTGGATAAGCCACTTTCCCAAGGATGGTGTGCTAGGAGAAGTAATAATGAAAGAGAGGAGAATGATGTTGCTGCTGCTATATTTTGAATGGGTGTGGTCAACCTACTTCTATTTGTGTCATAGATAAAGTCCCACTTCTGTATTCCAGCTTGAGAAAGTATAAAGACTGAAGAACTAGAAATCAGAAGTCTTGCTATAATTATCTGCAATGTTAATAACACTAAGTAATAACTAAATATTAACACTAATTAAGTTCTACCAAATACGCCGGAGAGTGGTCCTACATTTAGCTGGAAATATCAAATTTTCCAGAACACTGAAGCTTAACCCTTCCAGCAATACAGTGTATGATTTATGTATTTTTCTATTTTAATGGAAAACTGTCTACATTGCCAAACTTACATGGCGGAGTTGAAAAGTATAACAAACACATCAATCTATTCAGTTCATATTTTTCCTGATAATCTACCATGATTTAATCATTGGGCTAGGGGTAAAAGTGTGCTATTTGAAAGAATGTATTCACAAAGTTCACAAGAATATGAACACAGAAAATCCTTGGAATAAAATAAGGGGAGGTGAATTGGGAAGCTTTCCAGACATGATGTTGGACTGAATTTAAAGGATAAGTTTTTCCTTGTTCATGGAAGAAGCTTCAGTTTGGGCAAGAGCAAGTATTCAAAGATTCCATAAATGGGGAACACAATTCAACTTGTCTGACAATTGTGTGTTCTTAGTTCCTCTTTTCCCCCCATCTCTGTTCTCTTATTTAACTGGTCACCGTAAATTTGATCTCTGTCTCCCCTCACTGTCTTCTGAAGCTCTGGCCTTCCTCTCCTACAACCCTACAACTACTGTCTTAGTGCTCGTACTCATTGTTAGGGTTCGGATAGGGTGAGGGAAAACGGAGAGAGATTCAGGGAGAGAGGCACAGCGCTGCTGGAGCTGGCAAGCCGGAGGTGCCGTGCTGGTAACACACAGATCCGAGGAAATTGCAAAGAATTGCGACACACAAAAAGGTTAAGAAAGACAAGTTTATTTAAAAGTAAATTAGAGAGAGAAAGAGAAGGAAGAGAGAAGATTCACCTCCCCAAGGTGGGGGGAGGGAACCAAAGCCAGGAAGCATGGGGACAGCCATGGCTCAAAGAGCACATGGCTACACCAGAGTCTAGCAAGGCAATGGCTGCTGGTTGCTTGTGGTTGAGTCCTTTTATCCATTCACCTAGATGGGGGAAGATCATTAAGGTGATTGGGTAGTGGTTTGCTTCCACATCATCACAAAGGGGCAAACAAGTGCAGGTACTGATGTCAGATGATGGACAGCAGGCAGATGGGTGGGTTAGTCACATGATTGCTGCCATGGTGGGGCTGATTAGGTTAACCCTGGGGTGAGGGGGTGGATTTCTGCAAGAGACTTGTTAAACATTTGCAATTCACAAACTCAGACATTTGCAACTCACAAATTCCTTGACCAAAGGTGGGGTGGTCGTATTATTACTTTTATGGCTTTGGCCTTGATAATAAATCAAAAGTTTGCTAGAGATTATTATGCTAAATCATGAATGGTTGGGCTGTCCTGGTCTTGCAACTGAAGGGGATTTGCTGAGAGGGGATGGGATGGGATAGGCTGCTGCTTGTTTTGCAGAATATCTGAATGCTTTCTAATGATTATGCTGAGGCAAAAAGACTAAAATAAGAATAAGCTAATTTTCTTCTAGGTTTCTATAGGTACCTTTCACTCATTATTTCTTCTCTGGACTGTTACAGTAAACTTCATGGTTCCAACTTTGCCTTCCTCCATCCCATTATCCATACTGTTCTCAGAATGAGTTTCCTGAAACACCTGTTGATGAAAAAGCCAAACTCTGTAAAAAATTTGAAGAGGTGTATTTTGAGCCAGTGTGAATAACCGTGGTCCAAGATGCAGTCTCAAGTGGTCCTGGGAAAGTTCTATCAAATACAACTTTCTTTCTGTCACTGTGGGTGGGTTACAGTTTGGTTTTACACATTTTGGGGAGAAAGGAATTATAAGCAAAGATATAAATCAATACATGGAAGGTGTATGTGGGCTCAGTTTAAAAAGGAGGGATGTCTTGAAGGAGTTGGTTTATAGGTCATAGGTGAATGCAAAGATTTTCTGATTGGCAGTTGGTTGGAAGCGTTAATCTTTGACTAAAGCCTCTAGACAAAAGGCTTTAGTAGTAAGGGATACTTGAGCTAAGACACAAGGGTATGAAAGCCAAGGCTCTTGTTATGCTTGATGAAGATGAAGCTTCTCAGGTGGCAGCCTTCAGAGAAAATGTGATGCTATGCCAGCAACAGGTTGGAATTTGGTGTCTTATTGCCACAAAGTCTATTTTGTCAGTCTTATGATCTCTGTTTTAATGTTAATCCTGGTCAGTTGTGCTTGAACTCCAAAAGGGAGAGAAGGTAATGAGACATGTCTGACCACCCCTCCCTTTATGGATTGAATTCAGTTTTTCAGGTTTCTCTGGGATTACCTTGGCTTAAAGTAGGGGTCCATTCAGTTGGTTGGGAGGCTTAGAATTTTATTTTTGACTTACTTATCCAGCACCATCACTCCCCTCTTTTGACTCTACTAACTTCTAGAAGAAGGCCAGACTCCAAGCACTGCTTAACACCTCGTCTCTTGTCATGTTCCCATGCCCATGCTCCCCTATCTCCCAACTAACTAGTTCACTCACAGTTCCTCAAATATTTCATGCTTTTTTCCTATCTCTCTGCTTTTACATATGCTCTTTTCTGTGCCTGGAAAACCATTATTCCCTCGACCCTAGACCCAACTTACACATGTCATTTATGACACATATTATGTGTTATTTCCCCTTGGATGCAGTTCCTGACTCCTCCCGCCTCAGTTAGCTATCCCCCTTTGCTTTCAGATAATATACATTCTTCTCTTCTAGCGTTTGTTACACAATTAGTATTCAATTCGTGTGTGTGTGTGTGTGTGTGTGTGTGTGTGTGTGTGAGAGAGAGAGAGAGAGAGAGAGAGAGAGAGAGAGAGAGAGTGTGTATGTGCACACGTACCTGTGTGTCCCTTGCTAGGAAATAAGTTGGTATTGTGATAGGAACCATATATGAAGAGATAAAACATATGAGGGCAGGGACTATGTTTTATCTCTTCATATATGGTTCCTATCACAATACTCTGCATGACAGAAATTATCAATAAATGAATGAATTAATGAGCTACTTCTGCCTAGGACTACAATGTGTTCATTATTCTTATAGTATATATGATATCAACATCTTATAAAAGATTCAGTTATCTTAAGTTGCCATGTTAGCCTTGATGCATCCACTGCCTAGAACTGTCACTGGTTCTAAGACTCTGATCTATAGATGCTTGTTGCTTGTTGCTTGAATGAATGAAGGAGCCTAGTGTTATGGGTTGAACTGTGTGCCCCACAAGATGTTAAAATCTTAACCCCAAGTACCTGTGAATGTGACCTTATTTAACAATAAGGTCTTTGCAGGTGAGTGAGTTAAGATGAAGTCATTAGGGTGGTCCTTAATCCAATATGACTGCATACTTACAAAAAGCAGAAGTTTGGACACAGAGAGGGAGAGAGAGACATCTAGGTAGAATGCTGTGTGAAGATGGTGGTTATGCTGTCACAAACCAAGAAATGCCAAATATCTCCAGCAAATGAACCGAAGCTAGAAGAAAGAACTATAGGCAAGAAAAAGGCATGGAACGGATTCTTCCTCATAGCCCTTAGAAGCATCCAGTCCGACAGACACCTTTGTTCTCCATCTTCTAGCCTATAGATCTTTTTTTTTTAATTTCAAAATTTTTTATTTTAAAATGCGGGGTACAATTCAGGGTTAGGTATACAAATGTTCATTATGCAGGTACCCTTGTTGACGAGGTGTGCCCCCTCATCAGTTTCCCAGTACTACCAACCCCTTTCTTATAGTATTATGATAATATAGCATTATGAGTGAGAACATATGGTACTCTGTTTTTTGTTTCTGTGATAGATCACTGAGTATGATAGACTCTAAATTCATCCAAGTTGTCATGAAGTCCATATGCTTGTTTTTCTTTATGGCTGCACAATACTCCATTGTGTATATGTACCACATTTTTTGTATCCAGTCCAAGTTTCGATGGACAGCACAGTTGGTTCCATGTTTTTGTAGTTGTGAATAGTGCTGCCATAAACATGCGTGTGCAGGTATTTTTTTGGTAGAATGATTTGAGTTCCTTTGGGTATATTCCCAATAGGAGGATTACTGGGTCCTATGAAAGGTCGATTTCTAGTTCTTTCAGAAATCACCACACTGTTTTCCCAAGAGATTGCGCTAGTTTGCATTCCCACCAGCAGTGTAGAAGTGTACCTTTTTCTCCACATCCTCGCCAGCATCTGTTGTTGTTAGTTTTATTAATGATGGTCATTCTTGCTGGGTTAGGTGGTATCTCAATGTGATTTTCATTTGCATGTCTCTGATGATTAGTGAGGCTGAGCACCTGTGGACACCTCTGTTCTCCACCTTCTAGCCTATCGATCTTTGAGATAATATATTTCTGTTGTTCTGAGGCACTCAGCTTGTGGTACTTTGTTATGACAGCTTTAGCATACGAATCTACCCAGGGATAAAGATTGAGATATTTTCATCCCATCCAGGGGCTGGTATATGTCTATAGGAAGACTGCAGTGGCTATTAATGAAAACTGTGGACATAGTGAAGGCCGTCAGTTAAGCATCATTGTCAACCACGGCTAGTGAGAGGATGATTGTGGGTGTCAGAGAAAGGATACGGGTTTATGGTGTTAGCAGTTTGGGGAGAATTTCACAGTTCAGAATTTAAAATGAGTCTCAGATTAGTCGTCCAGACATGCTTATTTTTACAAACAAAACCAAACCAAATGAAACAAACAAACAAACAAAATTTCCTCAGGTGCTTTAGATGTACACCCAAGTTAGTGACTCTGAAGTAGCAACCTTTTTTTTTTTTTTTTTTTTTTTTTTTGCTGCCATAGGCTGAATCTTGCAGTGTTGTGCTGCCTCCTTCTGGGGTCCTTTCCTTTCTCTTAGTTCATTCTGCTTATGGTCATCTTGTGGTGGGAGTGAGACAGGTCCCCTGGTTTATTTTCTGATGAGGTTCTGCTCACTGATGATGAACCTATGTTTAATTTTACAATTGCAACCTTTTTTCAAATTCACATGGGGTACTTGGTCCCCGATAAAACTTTGGAAGTTTTTCATACTTTCCTAACATTTTTATTTAGGGAAACAAGTCTTATTTTTATTTTTTTCCTTCTTTTCACCACCTCCCCCCACCCCCTATGCCTCCCCCGCACCACCACCCGCCGTCCCTGGGTTGGCATTCTCTTTTTCTTTGTCTCTCAAGTGCTGCATCCTGTGTCAAGACAGCTGAACACACACATTTCCAACACTAGTTAAACATAAGCCTTTCCAGGTTAACCATGAATTTATTATCTGATTGAATGTTTTGCCCTTTTGAATTTAAAGTAAATCAGGATCCCAAGAGAATTGGAGGGAAAGGGTAAAGTGTTCAATGACTGTTTTACAAGGATTCAAAGAGGAAAGATACTTTCCAAACCAGGCTAATGTGCGTAGTTTATGAAGACATACAGAGATTCAAGATTTTTTTTTAATTTGAAAATATCAAAAACAAAATGAGACCAAGAGATTTGGATTTAGTGAACATGAAATAAAAGAGCATGCAGAACTTCCCCTGCATTTAGAGCAATCAGCTACAGTACAACCTAAAGTGGAAATGGATGTTTGAAAAAAAATCTATATGCCTCGGTGCACAATGGTATGTTTGAGAGACTTGCTAAGTGCTTACATTAATACATCCTGAAGTACTTTCTAATCAAATATATTACTGCATTACTTTCTACATTGCTGCAAGTTGGAAAGTTTTCTCATTTGTTAGTGGTTTTTAAAATCACATATTAAGTCCTCATTGCAGATTCAATTCATCACCTCCCATTATTCTAAATGTTGTGTTAGTTTTCACTAAGCTTTGTGGCTGGCCATTGTTATGCCTTGACATACCAGACTGTCCATTTGGAGACGGTGCATCTGCTGTCTGTGCTTTGCAAATCGGGAAGTGTTTTTTCCACAATTGATCCAGTGGCTGTTGGTGTGTGTGGGTTGGAGACAAGGATACTTGCAGCGATGATAAATGGAAATGTTTTCTCTGTGGAAGCTCAAATCATTTTGGTGATGCCAAGTTCAAGGCCCATCCAACATATGTCTGTAGTGACTTGTGGCTGAAATTTTACACCTGCCTATATTATACATGAATTGGGCCTGGTATCATGTGAATTGTTGATGGTGAAACTTGAAACTATGTGAAAATTATCTGGTTTCAGGTTTGGTTTCCAAAGCGAGCCTCAGACAATAGCAAGAGAATGTGCAGGTGAGCCTGGGCGAGTTTGTGTCATTCTCCTGGCTTAAACTCGAGAGGATGTTAGTGATTCTACCTAGCTGTGAGTTAGAACTATGAAGCAAACAGGATAAATGGTCGTGCATATCTAGGGGAAAGTTTAACAAGGATCAGGGATACGTTTAAATAAAAGAAGCTGGTAAACCCAAGTATTTCATAGAGAACACCAACACTGTGGGCATTATTTTTCTCCCTCATCTGCCATTTATACTTGGAAGCTTTCGATTATTTATATATTTGTATTTATAACATTTATTATTTCCTTCCAGATTCAATTCAGATATCACCTTCTCTGTAAAACTTTCATGATGCCACTCCTCAGCACTTTATTCTCCTCTGTTCTACAAGTCAGTACATTTTCTGGCAACTTATTTATTTCTAGTTTCTCCTCCTCCTGCCAACTTTGAACTCTAAAAAAAAAGGGACTTTTATTTTTATCCAGTTGCCAGTACCTAGCATGGTGCCTATATCACTGGCTATAAGTGTCGTCGCATGAATGAATAAATGGCAGAATGGGTTGATTGGGTCATTGTCTTTGTTTAGCTGTTTAAGAAGCAAATGCAAACAGAAAGGTACAGGGATTATTGAGAATTTGGTCTAGACTTGTAAATAAGCTCTTGTCTCTCCTTGCAGGGCCCCAGAGCTTGGTTAATGTGGAGAAGGTCTGAGAAGACTTTCTTAGTAGGAGCTAAAGCAAATAGTACTTTGGACCAAGACTTTAGAAAACAGAGGCTGAGTCCATGAAGGACCAGCTATTGGTTTATCTGCACTGAAGTGAAGCAAGAAGAAATAAAACAAGAAGAATTTAGCTAGCTATAAAAAAGCTGTTACATCTTGCCATGAGTTACTAGGGCATCATAATATTTTCCCACTTCAACCTTCATCTAATGAATCCACACTGACTTTTTAAAAAGTGGTTACAAATTTCAGGCCCGATTATACCTTTTTACAGCTTAAAGCCCCCGTTGAATATTTATTACCTCCAGTGTTATTTTCCAAACTTGCCTGAGAGTGATCATTCCCCAGGTTGTGAGTTAACAGTGGAGATTCCTGTCCATCTTCTGAATGAAAATCTTGAGAGGTAGACGCTGGGAGTCTGTTTTTTAATAAAACATTTGGTTATTCTCCTCATCAAGGAAGTTGGAATTTATTCTCAGACACACTCCAAGTCTCCTCCCTGACTCTGGCCACATTGGCTGTGTCTTCCCATGATGCTCCAATATTAACAGCACGCTGTTTCAGACCTCTATTTCTTTTCAATCTTTACTTACATTCTATTCGCACTTCAAAGCCAACCTCAAATGACACTTCCTCTGGAGAGCCTGTTTGCACACTCTCCAAAAAAAGTACCACACTTTATCTTACCACATTCTCTTTATTTGATCTCTACTTATCTTTCCTCTTAGTGGAATCTCCTTAAGATGAGCGAACATGTCTAATTTGTTTATTATATGTCCAAGACCTGGTACAGCGCATGGCACTTAATAAGCTGTCAAGAAAACCACCCGTTCATTGTATTTTTCATTTATTCATTCATATATTTAATTATTCATTCAACATCTATTGCTTGACTTCCTGTTGTGTGCCAGATATTTCTTACCCAAATATCCATCCCCCTTTGTTAAAAGCTATCTCAGAGGAAGCCTCCTCCGTGACCATTGTTTGGATGGCTTTGGTTTTCCCAATGATCGCTCTTCTTTACAAGCTTTCGTAATGACCACATCTTGTTTTTATTCTCTCTCTCTTTTTATAAATGCCCATCTGACTCTGAAAATAACTTGTGAGCAGGGACAACCTTTTCGATTTTATTTGCATAAAAACTCTAAAGCAAAGTGGCATGCTTGGATTTGGCTAATATTTGTAATGATAAATTTCTTAGCAAAAGATCTGTAGTAAATAAATCACAATGCTAACATTTGAAAAATGTCAGTGATGGACACACAGCAGTCTGGGATGTAATTTTCTGAGACTTGAAATAGCTTGTAGTTTTTAATTAGTACAATATTTCAGGCCCAGAATGTTTGACCTGAGAACCATGAACTCTGAGTTCAGGAATGTCATAAACTTTCTGAAATCATATAAATATAATTTTTAAAGTATGTGTATTTTTCTGGAGAGATCAAGCTCATCACGTGAGTTTCATTTTCAAAGGGTTCTATAACCTCGAATCACTGAAGAACATCTCTTCTGGAGTTAGAGTCATAATGGCAAGAATCATTTACGGAGGCAGAATTTTACAACTCACAAAGAACTTTCTCGTGCCTTCGGCTTTTCCTTCCTCACAGCAGCCCCGAGAAACAGCCATGGCAGGCGTTCTTAACTCGATTGCTCAAATGAGGAAACTCGCACTTGGAGAGGTTAAGAGCCTCTGCCAGAGCTGATGTCTCACGACTCCAAAGCTGGAGCTCTTTCCACTGCATGCACCAAGTGGCTTCTTTCCATCAGTTCTAGTTTGCTTAATCTTCTTTGGACATATGGAGTAGGGCAGTCTCCTGCCAGCAACAGACAGGCAAGTAAAACTTAAATTACCCTTTAGACTTAATGAACGAAGTAAGTTACTTTCATCTCTCCGTCGTTAGTCTTCCGTGTCCTGCTTGTGGATACAAGGAATTTTCATCTTGCTCCTTTATCCTAAATACAGATTAATTAGAAAATCCCTGGACTCAGCATAAGCATCTTCTTGTTCATCATGGAGCAACATTTGCTGAGTGCATTTCACATGCAAGGCACTGTACTGAGCGCTAATCACTGTAAATAAGAGTGGATACAAGCAAGCAGCCGGACAATTCATGCATCATCAGCTTGCTGGTCCAGCCAGCATCAGGAAACTGCAGCCATTGAAGTACTGCTTAGTGAGTTCTCATGCTAGGATGAGGCGTATTCTTACTCCCTAGAAAACAAACGGTTTATGGCGTTAGAAAATATTCATCTTTGGGTTTTGACTGTCAGCTATTCTTCCTAACTGCACTTTCAGAAACAGCACTTTTCCTTACTTTGGGAAATTGCTTTTCCCTAATTTCATATAGTTCTCAGGAGTATCAGTCACAATACTCTGCACCGACACTAAAACTCATCTAGGGTCAACCAGAATCCTGCCCTGGGAGCCAGAATGTCTCTCATTCCTCTGGGGTCCTAAATTGACAGAGCAGCAAAACACTCTCCCTCTTCTTGACACTTTATGTGAATGCTTCCTCTTTGTAATAATCGAGAAAAACGCCTGTCTATTCTTGTTCTTCCAAGTTATTTAGGTAAATTCAACTATCTTATTTTTCCCTTAAGCTAATTTGATTTGGGTTTTTGTCACTTATAACCCATAGACTCTTGACTATAACAAGTTAGCACAGATCATATTGATGCACACACTAAAAATCAACCAAAACAGAAATCCAGCAGAACTCCAAAATTTTATTCATAGAAAAATAATACTCTTGGGAATTATTCTAAAACAGTTAGTGCTTCGTTGATTTATTATAATGGATTTTTTCCTGTTGCTCTTTCTACTTTAAAAATTTTTTTCCCCCAAATTTTCTGTAATAGGTATACACATATACTTCATTTCAAATCCTAAACGGCGGGCACACACAGCACAAGTAATTTGACACTGTGGCAACGTCCCAGAGAGGAAGGAGAAAAGCAAGAGAGAGATACAGGCAGTTAGGCACAGATTGATTACTGAAAAGTATATTGTTTCTTATCTACTTCCACCAATTGCTTCTTGGGGAAATATGCTAAGCTCTGCTGAAGTGTTTAAGTTATATGCTGTCAAACATCAATAGCTGTCATAAAGGTTAGTAGTGGCAAATGTTTAATCGACATTTTTTCCTGAGGAATGCATAGCTGCTTTATCGGGAAAGAATACCTGGTAAATAGAAGGAAAGGTTAAAAAAAGAAGGCTTTTATTTTAATGGCTGGCAAAGAGTAAATGTCTTGCTAGATCTTAATAGACTCGTGCAATGCTCTGACACCACTGGGGTTAAGCTGCCAGAAGGGATAGTGATCGAGCCAGGCCTAAGATGGGCCATCTCAGCAAGTCACCTCCAGTCTAATCCCAGCAGCCTATTGTTAGATAATGTTTGACTATTACTTTAGAAGACTGAAATAGCTGTGATGATCTGTATATCCTCTTAGCTTATCAGTAACGGACAGAGCCTTGAATACAGCGGCTTTTAGGTGATATTTCTTTATCTGAGAGAAGCCCCAGGTTCCAGACCCCCATGGCGTGTAATAGTTCACTCTACACTCTAAACCAAGTGAAGATAACAGAGCCTCCACAATAGGCTAAAAGTGCCGTTGGTTTCTGAGTCTTCATGCAGGCAATTTGCTAGTGAAGTGTGGGGCATTTAAAATTGAACTGAAGGTTACAGCGGAATGATATTCAGTCTTGTTGTCTAGAGATGGGTGGAGCAGGACTCTCCAAGCTAACGTAATAGTTAAGAGACTCTTAAATAAGTAACCAGATTATCTTTGGAAATTTGGATAGTAAATTCAGGCAGTCATCATTTAACCAAGGGATTGAGTTATGCAACCTGCCATCTTGAAGTTGAGAAGATTAAACCATGACATGAGTTGGGGGAGCATCTCTTATGGTCACTCCCAGCCCTGTGTTTCAGAGATATGTGACAGGTTAAAGAGCTAATGTGGTGGTTGCACATAATTGCCAAACACTTTATTTGACCCTGAGATAGGTAGATTCATGTAGCAGAGACTTGCATCGGGCCTTTATCACGCCTCACCTAGAATGCCTCTGTGGTTGACTGATCTCAGCTCCCACCTGTTAAGTCGGTCAAGTCCACCTTCCCCACAATTACTCATCTTCCAAAATTAAGTGTAATGATTTCTAAATGATTTGTTTGTAAAAACAAGACAACTGAAGAACCAAAGTCCTCTGTTAGTTTTCTGTTATCTATAAAACAAAGTCTACTTATTTATCTTGCTGTCTAATCTCTTGCTGACCGGTCTAACAAAGTCTACCTATTTATCTTGCTATCTAATCTCACGCCAACCTGTCTTTCTGGGCCACCTATTGCTACTCTTCAAGTGGCTTCCAAATTTGGGTACCTTAAATTTCCACATATCTATTAAAATGACAAGAAATTGGATCTCTGAGACTTTATTTGCTTAATGTCTTCCCTGATTAGAACGGCGTTGTCTCTTTCTCTGCCAGGAACCGTTAGTGCAGAATGAGGCAGGAGAAATAGATGGAAAGGAGTGGTGAGGAACTGTAAATCGTGGTAGAGAATTTTCACTTGATCCTAATAGCAGAAACTCGAGACACGGATGATCTTAAACCAGAATGGTTGTGGCAGTAAGTGTCTGGGATTCCCTTCTATTAAAAGGAATCCGGGATCTATGGAAAGAGAGGGACTCCATATCACATCCAGATACCTTAATCCTATGACATCCCAGTTGTATGATCTCCACTTCATAAACGAGGAGACTGAGAATCACAAAGATGTGAACCAATAGCCTAGAGTCTTGTGGTTAGTAAATCCATTATGCTATGTCATATCTGGACTCCCACCTAAGCTGTTTATGGGCACTTTGCTTATACATCTGCTTTTATATTTGCCAAGTTGTGCTGTAACATAAATGCTTGCACATTTTGTCTCCCTCTTAAAGTTGCAATCTACAAGAGTATGTCATTCAGGGTTATCTTGACTCCTGGCACATTATTGGTGAGGGAAAAAAAAGGTGCATGACTCATAAGTATAAAATAATTTGATTTAAAATCACATTTTTAGGTACTGTGTGCAAAGGATATACCAAATGTTTTAACCCTCAAATTGGAACTTATGATGGCCCTATTTGCTTTTTTCACTTATTATTTTGGATGACGGAATGGTGACCAGAAATGTCGCCAATATTTTATCTGACTCCAGGAGGAAATATTAATATTTAAAATGACTTGGAAATTTGAGAAACACGAAGATCTAAGTTAACACTGTTTGCAATGTTTATTTGAAGAAAAGGAAAATCATTTCTGTATATATGTTAGGCAGGATAGGCTTCAAGAAGATCACAGGAAAAGATTTGTGGGTAATTTTGGATCATAAGCAAAATATGAATTCACATTTATTCTTTATTGTTACTGAAGTGTTTAGATATGTGAATTAGTTATGAAGTATAAGATTATTTTCCATTACTTGGAAAATTTACAATTCTTAGACAACTAAACCTATATCTACATTCATGACTTAAACAACAGATAAAAACTTGGAAACATTCACTGATAAGGAAAAAAAGGTGGATAAGCAATGATAAACATTGTCATATAATATGTATCAAACATGCTGCCATACATAATTCTTATGTACTCTCCCAGGAAAGCCATATGACAATCCTTTAAGAAAGTTGAGTACCCTGGGTATCACACCTAATAAATATGTTGCCCATACAATTAACCAACATTAGAAACAATATTCTCATCCATAATTGTGCCCTGTAAATTCTACTGAATACCAAGATGCCTTCAGAAAAGAAGATTTCTTTGGCCTAGAGAAAGTACTATTGCAAGAGGCTGTGAGTATTAAAAGAGATATAATTATAAGCATAATAAGAGTCCTTGCTTCCATTGAAACCTAGAAAAAAGAAAAAAGCACTGAATTATGCTGCAGTAGCAGAAGTTTAAGTTAGATTGTTTGAAGAAGATACAAGAATATATTGCTCTGGAAGCTGGTGAATTCTTCTCTGTAAATCAAATACAGAAAGCTTTGAGAACTTTCTCTAAGAAAGTAAGGTATCCACTATGGTGAAGGTTTGAAATCAGTCCTAACTTTTGACTGTAGTTAATCATGGCACTGTCCACTTGTTGAGCATCTTTAAAGACTCCAGAGAAGGGAGCAATTAATACTGCCCCACTGTATAGGATAGCAGGACTTCTGTTGGAACAGCTGTTTGTTGATCCAGCTGACATTCTCTTTCATCCACCCATCCATTGTTCTCCTTAAACAATAGCAAGATACAAATGTGAGTTTTACTCACTCTAATGAAAAGGGTAGAGTTTCTCTCCCTATAAATATTTTCAAAAGCCTTGATGATTCATGAGATTTGCACAAATACATTTAGAGCTGAAAGCAAGTGTATAAGGCATGTGGAGAATACTCTGCCCTGGCTTTACAGAGAGGGGAGGGCACTTATGGTAAAAATAACTCTGCTTGTGCTTTGAAGGCAAACACACTCTTCATTGGTCTCCTCCCTACCTCAACTCCCCCGGGAAAAAATAAACATTATCCAAAACAAAACTTGACTTAAGAGAACACCACTTCTTGGGTGGGCATGAATGCAATCTTGCCTGAAGCAAGGGTTATATACAAGATGACCTTTACAATTTCCTTTCAACCCCATCATTCGCTGGGCTTATCCAAACATTGCTCATGAAGGAGTATAAAATATGGATGAGTTTTCAAATGAAGAAAGCAGCAAAGACTTATAGCCTCTATCTTGTTGCAAACGAGAAATTGGATTTACACCTTCATCTTCTGCATTTCTCCTTTATTTCATTCAAGTGTGCGGGGGATATAGCAAGTATCAAATTCACCTATGAAACGTGAATTCTGGTGGAAGTTTCATCTTCTTTCCTTCTACAGAAATCTACGTTCCTTTCAAGTTTGCAGTAGTTCTTGATGCTTATCTGTTAAAGAAGATTTCAAACTAAAAAAAAAAAATCTCCCTGTGGACATTTTTCTTTTAGAAAAGCTTCTGAAAAGAGGATCTCAAAGTATACATGAGATTAACCTCAATCACCTGTAGTTTCCCCAAACACTTTCCGAAGTACGAGATCACACAACCCCTGTCTTGTCTCTATTTCCTGTCCTTCATCTTGACACTGAATCTCAATCCTCCCGGCTGTCTGTTTCTTAAAACTCATAGTGCAGCATGAATGCCACCTTTTCAAACCTGCTTTCTGACCACACCAATCTAAAGTAGCCATTAAAGTAGTCATCTAAAGTAGTCATTATCACATAACATTGTGCTGAGACGGCCTAGGATTTGCGATCTTGCTTATTTATTTAATGCTCAAGTATCTCAAAAAAAAAATGCTCTATGAGAACAGAGATCTGTCTGCTTTATTCACCTCTATATAGCCAGCAGTTACAACAGAACTTACAAGCAGTATGCATCCAGTTAATAATGCATGTTGGGCGAATGAATGTAGGATGCTCTCAGCAGGGAATACACGGCATACATCCACAGATAATTCCATATTATACAAATGACAACTGCATGGAAAGATATTGCCAACTATGGGTTACTCATTATGAATTTTATACTAATTAATAAGGGTAAGGAAGGTGGAGAAAGCACAAAATTAGGGTGATTTTCTTAAAATAAGGCCTCCAAAATATAAGAGTTTATTCTGGCATTACCTCTTTAAATCAGCAAAGCTCCTTTCCTTATAGAAATATCCAGTGAGAATGAGTCCTCAGCATTCTTGCTGGTCTCAAAGCCTGCAGTGAACTCTTTTGTCTCCTTCTGGCCTCCCTTCTCTGTTTTTCCGTCTAATCTAGGTCTCCTGGGATCCAGACCTCTTGATTTAAACACTGCTCTTAGGTCTAACACCATTACTGTGAACAGATCTTGGTTCCATTCTTAAGTTTAAAATTGTTCGTGTTCCTTGGAGTGTGTCTGCCCTTAGCTAATTAGGATAATAGCTGGAGCAGATCAGCTTTGCGCCCTTAGTTGCCTATCTTAGCCTCTCCCTACCAGGAATCAGAGAGCACGAATCCCGTTTCTTCTCAAATCCTTGTGGTTTTTAAGTCTTTTAAATGATCCCTCTTCTCAGCTGGCCACTTTTTCCATTTTCTTCCATTCTTCTGTTTGTCTTTGCACTTTCCAAGTGACTGGTCGTATTTTATCAATTGTCAGGCTTTCAACCGTCCCCAGTCTGGAGGACAAAGAACAGTTTGGAAATCAAGCTACACCTCTAAAATCTGTCTTAATTGGAGACTCTACCAAACTATATTGACTGTCTACATTCCCAATGTATTTCCAAGTTCATTAGCATCAACATTAAATATGCTTGGAAGACTTCCCTGAAGATAGAGTAGGAATTTTGTACTTCTTGCATTGGGCTTCAAATGAACATTTCAGTAATGATAATGATTTTAGATTCCTGAAAAAGCTACCTAATTTTTTTCTAAAATTGATGACTGGTGCCACTCTTAGCATCAGCACTTAAAGGAATAGAATTGCAGTAGAGTATATCCTTAGTTGCATAACCGAGGCTGAAGAAGGGAAAAAAGTAAAACAAACTGATTATACCATGGCATTTCATGTCTCCCATTGGTTTGCTTAAAACGCTCTTTATTTAATTACATTAAAAAATCTGAGTTTATTGGGTTATGGAAATATTCTATTATAGAATTATTCTTTGTCAATGTTAGAAAATTTAGAAAGTATATAGATAAGGGAAACATGTGCGCTCACACACACACACAAACACACACACACACACACACACACACACACACACACACACACACACACACGCTGCCAGCCTCACTTTCTTCCTCAGGGACACGTACATCTGGCTATCTTATAAATATATAAGATTCTCCCTGTCTTTGCTCAGACTGCTCTCTCAACAGGAATACTCCTTCGACTCCCTCTTCTTTTTGAAATCAAAATTACTATTCAGAATCCAACTCATGTGCTACCTTCTCTATCAAAATTTCTCATGTCACTTCAGATGAAACTAATCCTTCCTTCCTCCCGTCTAAAGAGTCAATTTCATTTATCCCTCAGATTTCTGAATTTCTCATAAGTTGGTAGTTGAAACTTGTGGCTTGATAAGATGCAGGCAAGACTTTTTTTTTTTTTTTAAAGCTACTTCAACCAGGAGCACATATGGTAGGTTTTTTCTCTCTTTTTCTGAATTTAGCAGTCACTGACTCTCAAGGCCTTGATCCATTAATTAGGGGATGTCAAATGGCAATATTCTAATTTAATGTTTCCTCTATATTACTAGTTGGAACACTATTAAGGAACACTTTCTCCTCATTTATCATTTGGTTACCCTATGGTACAATTTGATAGGAAAGACAGAATGATGCCTGATTTTTATTTCACCCTTTGCTTACTAGGTCTTGAATAGTTGATTGATTAGCAACTTACCAAAATGACTGTCACTGGAAAAATACTTCAGTAATAAAATGATATATAGATGACTGTCTACTATGAGGTAAAATGAGAGAAGATATCTAAGAAACAGTTGTAAATTGTCACTGGGAAAATGTTTATCATTATTATTATTATGCTGTGGCATGAGATGATATTTTTAGTTTTATTATATGTATGTTCCTGTTACTAAAGGAGACTGAAAAAATTTGAAGTTGAGTAATTCCATCTTTTCTTTCAATTCCTAGCAGTAAACCATTTCACTTTCTATTAACAAATGTTCTATCCTTGTTTTATTCTTCCTATTTAGCAAATAATAATTTTCCATCTTTTACAGTCCTCTGTTTCTTTCACCTTGGGGGATTTCATCCAGTTTCATTATCTTATAAATAATCTGTATACCAATAGCATCCACATTCATTTTTACTTTCTGAAACTTTATCCAAAATATACGCAAACTTTTACTTTGCCCTTGACATTGCTACTCACATGAGTGATAGTCATTCCTATTGAACATGTACAAAACCCATCTTCTGATCTTCCTCTACTTCTAAACCCACTTGCTCACAGTTTTTAAAAATTAATTTTTATTAAAAAAATTTTTATTATAGAGATATGGGGTATAAGTAAGTGTTAACTGCACAAGCACGCTGCAGGTAGGTGATGTTTGGGGCTTCGACTGGCCCCCACTTTCCCTGGTTTAGAACCAGGTACCCTTTGTGTTGTCACCTGCCTCCCCCTCCATCCCTCTCCTGGCAGTGTCCGGCGACTGCCAATCCCTTGCTTGTGCCAACGTGATTATTGTTCAGGTGACACATATGAGTGAAAACATGTGGTATTCAGTTCTTTGTTTCTGTGCTACATCACTGAGTGTGAAGGTCTCCAACTCTGTCCAGTTTACTGCGAAGTCTACGATTTTGTTCTTCTTATGGCTATGCAGTATTCCATTGTGTATGTGCACCACCTTTTCTTTGTCCAGGCCACTTTTGATGGGCAGTGTGATTGGTTCCATGTTTTTGCTATTGTGAACAGTGCAGCTATAAACAGGAATGTGTAAGTGTTGTTTTTGTACAATGATTTACGTTCCTCCAGATACGTTCCTGGGACAGTATTGCTGGATCATACAGAAGGTCAATTTTTAGTTATTTTAGGAACTGCCACACTGCTTTCCACAGAGGTGGAACTAGCCTTCCCTTCCACCCACAGTGTAGAAGCGTTCCCTTTTCTCCGCACTGGCACCAGCATCTGTTGTTTTTGGATTTATTAATGATGGTCATCCTTACTGGAGTTAAGTGGTATCTCATTGTGCCTTTGATTTGCATTTCTCTGGTAAATAGTGAGGCTGAGCATTTTTTCATTTATCTGTTGGTTGCTTGTGTATCTTCTTTTTGGGGGGAGGGGATTGGAGTCTCACTCTGTCTCCCAGGCTGGAGTGCAGCGGCACGCTCACGGCCACCACAGTTGCGACTTGTATGTCTTCTTTTGAGAGGGATCCATTCATGTCCTTTGCCCACTTTTTGATATGATTTTTTTCCTTTCAGTTCATTTGAGTTCCTTGTAGATCCTGGCTGTTAGGACTTTGTCAGATACATAATTAGCAAATATTTTTTTTTCCGTTCTGTGGATTGTCTCCCCACTCTTTTGATGGTTTCTTGTGCTGTGCAAAAGTTTTCCAGTTTTACGAGTTCCTACTTGTCTATCTCGTCTTTTATGACATTTTCTTTTGAGGATTTGATCAAGAATTGGTTACCTACTCCAATGTGCATAAGGGTGTTTTCTACATTTTCTGCTAGGATTCTTACAATTTGAGGTTTACGTTTAGGTCTTTGATCCTTTTGAAGTTGGTTTTTGTATATGGCGATAGGTAGGGGTTCTGTTTCATTATTCTGCATGTGGTTAACCAGTTTCCCCAGCACCATTTGCTAAATATGGTCTTCTTTTCCCAGGGGTTATTGGTGGTTTTGTCAAAAATGATTTGGTTGAGAGATCGAGTTTTTCTTCCAAAACCTCTGCCTGTTCCATTAGTTGGTATGTCTATTTTTGCATAAGTACCAGGCTGTCTTGGTTATTGAAGCTCTGTAGTAAAGTTTACAGTCTGGAAGCGCAATACCTTCCTCTTTGCTCCTTTTGCTGAGGATTGTTTTGGCTATCCGTGCTCCTTTTGTTTCCATATGAATTTCTATACCATCATTTCCTGGTCTGAGAAAAATGATGTTGGTAATTTAGTGGGTATTGTATTGAATATGTAGACTGCCTTGGATAGGATGGACATCTTGACGATATTGATTCTTCCAATCCATGAGCATGGAATATTTTTTCATTTATTTGTGTCATCCTTGATTTCTTTGTGCAGTGTTTTGTGTCCTCGTTGTAAAGGTCTTTCACTTCTCTGGTTAGGTAGATGCCAAGGTGTTTCACTTTTTTGTAGCTAATATGAATGGGATTATGCTATTTATCTGGCACTCTGCCTGTTGCTGGTGTATAGAAATACAACTGTCGGCTGGGTGCGGTAGCTCAAGCCTGTAATCCTAGCACTTCGGGAGGCTGAGGAAAGAGAATTACCTGAACTCAGGGGTTCGAGGTCAGCCTGGGAAACTTGATGAGACCTCGTCTCTACAATAAATCAAAAAATTAGCCAGGCATGGTAGCACGTGTCTGTAGTTCTGGCTACTCGGAAAGCTGAGGTGGAAGAATTGCTGGAGCCCAGCTGGTCGACGCTGGGGTGGCTGTGAGTGTGCCACCGCACTTCAGCCTGGGCGACAGAGTGAGACTCTAACTCAAAAAAAAAAAGAAAAAAAATGCAACCGTCTTTTGCACATTGATTTTATGCCACGAGATTTTACCAAAGTTGCTTATCGGTGTGAGAAGACTTTTGACAGATTCCCTAGGGTTTTTAAGATACTGGATCATATTGTCCACAAAGAGGGAATAGCTTGACTACCTTTTTTCCTATCTGGATATACCTAATTTCCTTCTGTTGCCTGATTGCTCTGAATAGGGCTTCTGATACTATGGTGAACAAGAGGGGTGAGAGTGGGCATCATGTATAGCTCCCATTTTCAGGGGGAATGCTCCCAATCTCTGCCCATTGAGCAAAATAGATTTGGATTTATCATAGATGATTCTTACTGTTTTGAAGAATGCTCCTTCTATTCCTAGGTGTTCAAAGATTTTAATTAAGAAGGGATGCTAGACTTTGTCAAATGCTTTTTCTGCATCTAATGATATAATCATGTGGTTCCTGGTTTTACATCTATTGATATGCTGAATTACATGTATTAATTTTGCTCTTAGCTCTCACAGTCTCATCTCAAATGTAAAATAATAAAATGTACATCAGATCATGTCATTATTCCACTAAAAACCCTCCAATGTCGGGTTCAGTGGCTCAGCCTGTAATCTTACACATTTGGGAGGCTGAGGTGAGTGGATTGCCTGAGCCCGCGGGTTCGAGACCTGCCTGGGCAACTTGGCGAGACCTCCTCTCTACAATAAAAATCAAAAAATCAGCTGGACATGGTAGCGCATGCCTGTAATTCCGGCTACTCGGAAGGCTGAGGCGGAAGGATCGCCGGAGCCCAGCAGGTCGAGGCTGCGGTGGCCAGGAGCGGCCACTGCACTCCAGTCTGGGCGACAGAGTGAGACTTCAACTCAAAAAAAATAAAAATAAAAATAAATAAATAAATAAATAAATAAATAAGCAAGAATACAAAAAACTTAATAAAGCATCACTCTAGAAGGGGTGTTCAGAGCAGAGGTAGAAGCATTTAGGGACAGTATGGCAAGATTAAAATTACAGTAAATTGAAAAGAAAATGATATTTAAAGGAGAGAAAAATATAGCAATATACATCATAACAAATCTAAAATATTTATAATAAATATCCCTAGCCAGGCTAGGTGGCTCAGCCTGTAATCCCGCGCCTTTGGGAGGCTAAGGTGAGTGGATTGCCTGAGCCCGCGGGTTCGAGACCCGCCTGGCCAGCGAGACCTCATCTCTACAGTAAATCAAAAAATCAGCTGGGCGTGGTAGCGCATGCCTGTAATTCCGGCTACTCGGAAGGCGGAGGCGGAAGGATCGCCGGAGCCCAGCAGGTCGAGGCTGTAGTGGCCGGGAGTGGCCACTGCACTCCAGTCTGGGCGACAGAGTGAGACTCCAACTCAAAACAAACAAACAAACAAACAAACAAACAAACAAAATCCTCCAATGTCTTCTCATTTCACTCAGTGAAATCTCAAGTCCTATCAACAGTATAATTTCATCTCTATTATAGCCACAGTCAAATTCTCATTTTTTCCTTTGCAGTTAAATAATTACCCACTTGGAGCCTTTAAATTTGTTATTGCCTCTTCCAGGAAGGTTGTTCTTTAAATTTTATGTCTTCTTCTGTTACTTCTTTCATTCAATTGACTTTTTCTGCATATTTTCTTCCCTTCTAATATTTTCTTCAATTATAACCTTCTAATATAAGATTTACATACTTATTTCTGTTTTCATTATTATATCATAAAATCCATAATGCAGAAGATTCTGTTTTGTTCACTACTTTACTTCCTTTTTCTAGAACAGTGTCTAGCAAAATTCCTCAAAAATTATCTACAGATTTAACACATGAATTTTGAACTTTGGAAGATCTTTAATTTTTTATTTTCTATTTTTCGGTTTTAGAATGCTTATTTGGTTAACTTTTCCAAACTATAATTCTCTGTTGAAATTCTCTCTCTTTTCTTCTACTTTGCCCAACTTTTCCTTCTATTTTTTGAATATATTGATCATATTTACTTGAAAGTTGTTGTCAAGTGACTCCAACATCTGAATCATCTGGATGTCTGTTTCTGTTGTCTATTTTTTACTTTAAGTTTCAACTATTTGCCACTATTTGTGGTACACTTTGCAATTTTTGATCTGATAGAAGAAACATGGCAGAGACCTTTGATGATGGAAATTTCTCTAAAGGGAGCTAAGTTTTATTTTATCAAGTACATAGATTACTAGCAGATCACCATTATCCTGTTGAGTTTTGGATGTAGGCTTTGTTAGGAAGGGTCTAACTAAATTTTGCTCTTATATTGAGGGCATAGTCCTCACTTTTAGAATATGGAACTAAGTGCCACATTAATTCTAGCCCAGCACTCTCTGAGACCTCAGCTGAGAAATACCAAAGCATCTCCAAATGCCTCTCCATTTTGGCAAAAATTGAACAAAAGTTAAATTTCTTTTTCTGATGTTATGTGGCTGCAGATATTTATTCTTCAGTCACTCAACTGCTGCTTTCTTCTGGGTTGTTAGGCCTTTCACAATACCAAATAACCCAGAAGAAAACAGCATATACTTTTACTGTTGCCAATACGGTATTACATATACATTTATATTTAATGTAATTTTCGGAGTCAGTTTATATGTATATATATAATTTAGGAGTCTGTTAGCAGCTGTGAAGTGGAGATTTGAATGCAGATTTTTTAGTTTCTTCTTTAAATTTTCCTACCCTTCAGACTTTTCCCCTTCAAATGCTAGCTCCTTTTGCAGTCCTTAACTTCCACCTTTATCTCCTAAGCAAAATCTTTAAGTCTTTTATTTATAAAAACTGTATTGCTTTTATAAAATTATCACATAATCGTTGTAAAAACTGACGTATATAGATATAACTAACATTGATCACATCATAATGATAATGTTACAATGATTTCAGGCTTTAATCTGTAGCATAGCTTTGCTAAAATAGAAATTCTGAGTCAAAGTGCACGTATTTTAAAGGTTATCAGCTACTGTTATGTTACTTTACACAATGCTTTTCTTCTATCTCCAGCAATATATAATTACTGCTTTCCCACACCCTCTCCAGAACAGAATGCAATCAACATTTTAAAATTTCAATATACTGAAGTGAGTTAATAATGGATTCTCAATGTTGATTGATTGTGTTCTTGGTTTACTCTTGAGTTGAGCAGCTTTCTGAAGTTTTTTGGTCATTTTTTTCTTTTTTGTGATTACTTTTTATGTATTCTTTTCACATAAAATAATATTATCTTGTTAAAATTGATTTATAGAAGCTCTTTGTGAATTGAGTATTAAAGCATGTTAAAAGAGTTTTTTATGCTTTATAACTTTAAATTACATTTTGTTTTAATGGTTTCTATTTTTATTGAAAATAGCAATTTTTATTCTGTCAAATCTATCAATGCTTCCTTTTATGGCAAGTGGATTTATTGTTTGATGAGGTCTCTTTGTCCTATGTTATATAAACTTTTCCAATATTTATTATAATTTTTTTGCTTTTTACATTTATATTTAATCCTCCTGGAATTAGATATTTTATGCTGCAAAGCAGGGTCTTAATTTTTTCATTTTAAGATCTATAGGTACTTATGATAGGAATTTTGATTAAATAAACTATGATTTTCCCACAAATACTCGAATTTGTGTGTTTATTTTTCAACTCATCTTCTGCTCTTTTGCTCTGTTTTTAGTCTTCACTTATGTTAATGCATACTATTTTGATTTCAATAACCAGCTTGGTAAGTTTTATATGTTACAGGATGTTTACTTTCATCTCTTTTTTGAAAAATGTTTTAGTTTTTTTGCATATTTATGTTTTTATATGAATTTTAAAAATAAACGTAGTTTCTTGTTAAAGTTTTGAACTCTGAATGGAATCTCATTAAATACATGCATTAAGTTGAGAAAATATATTTTATGATATTATCTTCTGACTCAATACTGTACAGGCATCATCTAACTTTTCAATTTATTTAAGCCATCTATTTATGATTGTTTAAAATATTTAATGACTTAAAATTCATTATAAGATACATTATAGTTTTATCACTATGCTAACAGGATATTATATATATGTCTATATATATCTCTATATATACATTTTTCACATTTGAAATGTATATATTTAATGGGTTGCTAGAGTAAAGAAAAAGCATATAAAATGGTTTTTAAAACTGTAGCAACTTCATCAGGTTTTTCTATTATTTATCATATACTTTGTTGAGTTTGTCTTGACTGTAAAATTGTATGCAAATAGAGATGTCAGTCTTTTTGTTTTTGATAATTATACAGCTAGTTGGTTTTGTATTGGATTGGTTAGAAACTACAATACAAGGCAGAATAATTGTGGAGATGGTGATTACTTTAGTATTTCCTCTTATTTTAATGAGAATGGTCTTGGCATTTCAGTAGTTAGCATAATGATTGTTGCTTATTTTACAATGAAAACATTTACCATCACATCTTTGAAATTACTTTTCTAGTCTTAAAATAGATTTTGTATTAAGAAAATACAAAATTTAAATTTCATAAAATGTCTTGGATATTTTTTAATCACATGATAATTTTTCCTTTACCATGTACATTTAGTAGAATTTAACTAAAAAACTATCAAAACAATGCATTCATCCCAAATTAACAAAAATAATGTTCCCTTTATGGAAAAATGTACAATTTTTAAAATATACTTTTTAAGGGGATGAGGGGAGAAGAAAATATACTTTTTAAAAATAGGCTAATATTTTTTGATATTTTTATAATCTTTTTTCTTTTTTTTTGAGTTGGAGTCTCACTCCGTCGCCCCGCCTGCAGTGCAGTGGCTTACTCACAGCCACACCAGCATCGACCTGCTGGGCTCCTATGATCCTTCTGCCTCAGTCTTCCAAGTAGCTGTAACTACAGGTGCACACTACCACGCCCGGCTAATTTTTGATTTATTGTAGAGAATGAGGTCTTGCCAAGTTGCCCAGGCTGGTCTTGAACTCACAGCTCAGGCAATCCACTCGCCTCGGCCTCCCAAAGTCCTGGGATTACAGGCTAAACCACAGAGCCTGCCTTCTTCTTTTCAATTTAATGGAATTTTTTTCCTGTTTATAGACATTAGCCTACAGTAACACACCAGTGATTACATTGTATATTATTACATGGATAGATATTATAGTGTGTCCTGTTGGACGTTTAGGTTGAGTTTTTAGCCACTAAGTTCAATGGTTTTAGATAGTATTGGAGGATATTTTAAACCACCCTGCAACCTGATGTTTTTGCAAAGTGTGACTTAACTGATTTAGAGGGAAAGCTTATTCACAGTCACATATTTAATTTTTTTCTTTCCTCAATCACAGCATATGAAATTTTATCGTCAATATTTCTAATCTTTACTCATTTCCAATGCATGACAGTCTATTTAAGAATTACTGGCCATGCGTGGCTATTTTTTTCCCTCAGATTATTTCATAATCACCCATGTTGGTTGGGCTTGAAGATTTCATATGTCCTTGTCCTTAGACAGGAATAATAAGAGGGCTGTGGAAAATAGTCTGTGTAGAGTAGAGGGTGAAGTCACCATCAAAGAATCTTTTCCCCTCAGCAGAGTTCATCCCCAGAAACTGTCTTTACCTCAGGAGATCATCACTCCCTCATATCCTTTGTGGAAGGCTATTTCTAGAACCCACCAAAAGTTAGGTGGTCAAAAAAACACTGAGGGTCTCTATAAAATTTGCATAACTTCTAAAATAAGCTGCAGATAACAACTAGTCAATGAACACCAGGGTTATAGTAAAACAGGCTATATTATTAAAATTACATGCTTTTGAGAAAGTATTTTCAGTCTTTCTCTAGATTGTGATAAAAGCCCAGCTTTAAACACAGCGCTTAAACTCTTTGAAGTTCAGTTGTGGGAATTGTAAATTTGAAAGCTACAGACAACATGTGCAAAGTTCTTTGCATAATGTGGAACACTTAGTAGGTGCTCTGTAAATGGCAATCGATTACTGTGATAGCACTATTGTTGATACTAAATATTTAAAACATGCATGGTTCACAGATTAGAAAATGTGCAGACTTTTTCTCTCAGCTTTTTAAGAATGTATATTTCTCTTCCAGCTACTATTTGTTTATATTCATTAGTATTCATCCTGGAGAATGTCATGGCATAGTAGATTATTGATGACAATGCTTCTTGTCCTACTTTTTGTTTGGAAGCAAGATTAATTTATATACTGAATAATCTGGGGGGTTGGTTACCTTACTTCTCTGCCTTTGACATAGATCTCATTTGTTTGTAATCAATTTTCCTTAACCTTTATACACCCAAGGAGATGGTACATGAATACATTACTTATTTGCTTCATACTTTCATTCATAAGATAAACAACAAATAGATAGGATGTCAAAAAATAGGTAAATTAAGACTTCTGTTGGAATCAAGATGGCTTCAGATTTATAAAGGTTATATTTTGTAAAAATTCTCACTAGTGTGCATATGAATGAAAAATAGATATGATGTATATTAATGGGTCATTAAATAAACATGTATGAATCTAGAAGGATGATATAGCATAAAAAGTTCCCCTCAACCTAAAATGCATATATAATTTGAGGTAAAGAGAGGACAGTTCAGATTTAATTTTTTTCAATATCAGAACTGCTACTTAGTTGGTCTACTGTAGAGGGAATTCAAGCCAAATTTCTTTCTAGATGTCTTTCAACTCTGATATTGTATTATTTTAACACTATGGGAATTCCCTCTTAAATAATAATTTTATTACTTTAGTTACCAAGCAGTGCCTTGAGTGGTGGTGTGGAGATATAGAATTACAAATAATGTATCTCTACAGCCTGAGATTTTTTAAAAGTCAGAATCATAAATGAATATAGCTCCATGTTGACCAGGATTCTGTCTAAGATTAGAACATCACAATTTTTCTTATTTAGTAGTCCTGTGAATAATCACCAACAATTCTCAGCATTAGTGGATTTCTTTCTTATCTTTTGTCACTTAAGCTTTATTGCTACCTGCAATGACAAAAGACTATTCAGGAAAGTAGAAGAGTAACTAGGCGGGAATTGTAAATAAAGAATAAGGTGAAAAAAAGAAGGAAGAGAGGACTAGAAGGGGGGAGAGAGAAGAAAAAGGGAAGGAGAGGGAGGATGATAAGGAAGAAAGGAAGGAAAGAAGAAAAGAAAGGAGGGAGGGAAGGAAGGTAGGAAAAAAGTAAAAAGGAAAGGAAAGAAATGAACAACCATTACTTAGTATGTCTCAGGTTAAGGGCTTGCACATAACTTTGTGTCATCACAGCCTTCTAGGTAAGAATTGTCCCCATTTTGTAGATGAATTCCTACGCGGTGCCCATGGCAGGAATAGGTGATTGCAATGAATACACCTAGTGTGAAGATACTCCAAAGTCTCCATACCTGGTTTCCGCCCTGGTTTGCGTTTTTGGCTTTACTTCTTGTCTCTGCTCCATAACCATCATGAATACACTTTGTGGGCTAATTTTAGCCACAAGGGTTAGTACCATTTTTAACTATAGATAGCTAAGCAGCTAGGTAATTTTGTTCCCCGATGACAGCCTGTGGTAAGGCACTGTAGCTGGCGGTCACTCACTTGCCCAGGGCTCTAAATATCATTTTGAACATAAGCTGAAAACACAAAAGAGGCAGAACATGGCTGTGGCAAGACTGACGTTCAGGACCCGGACTGACGGGGTTTGAATCTCAGCTCTGCTACTTACTAATGGGATATCCTTGGGCAAATGGCTTAACTCTTCTTTATCTCAGGTTTTTTCTTTTTTTCATCCATAAAATGAAGGTAACACAGTGATAATATTCATATCATAGGGTAATTCTAAGCATTAAATGAGTTAATATGTAAAAGTGTCCTGACACATAACAAACTGTATGCAACCATTGCTGTTACTGCTTTTTGTTATTGTCAGTCAAGTTCATTCTAACTTTGATATTCAGTAATTTCAGAAGATGATGATTGCCCTCCCCTACCATGCCCCTCAAGCTGGGTATTCATTCTTAACCCACACCCAGCTCAGCAAAAGTTTTCATCATGAAGTTGAATATCGCTGCACCTCGCCCCCAAAGAAGGTATATTTGCAGCTTCTCTTCCATCATGACACACCACTGAATACATTGTAAATGCTATTAGTAGCCACCGCCCAATTACCACTCCCTAAAGGGTTGCTCCTTGAGGATAGACAGTGCAGAATATCTGACCCTTTTTGCCACCTGAGCACTTTTCACAGGGTCTGGTACACAGAAGACTGTCAGTAAACGTAAAGAATAACTGGTCCTGCCACCAGAAGAATGGCAATGTAGGAGAGATGGCATGAACGAAGCCCAGGGAGCCAGGGATGGGAAGGTACGTATGCAGTCGTGGTAGACTCCTATACAATATTTATGTGTGCTATAGCTGTCTGTCATTGAGCTATGTAATACAGCTTATATTTCTAAGTGCCTTAACAAAAAATTCTGGCAGGCACGTTACAAGTGGGGACAAAAAACAAAAAACAAAACAGAATTATCTTTTGGAAGGTGGGCTCTTTGTAGTTACATAGGCTTCCCTCACTACCTAAGTGTTCTAGGAACCCATCAGCCAGCTAGCATTGTTGTGAAAGGCTGCATTCGGCTTCGGTGAATTTTTAAAAAATTCTTTCAACTTGTTTGCCCATTTCATGATGGGTGATTTATGAATATATCTGCCCACATAGTTTTGAGTATTCAGCAGTTTTTGACCAGAAACAGCATGACTCCGTGCCCCAACCTCCCTATTCACCCAATCTCTCCCCCAGTGGCCTTTTCTTCCTCCCCTGAAAGGGAAAAGTTGTGCTAATGTGCAAGAGGTGAAACAAAAAACGGCAGAAGCCAAAATGGCATCGATATCCATGATTCAAAAACTGTTTTGAGCAGTGGAAAAAGCTTCTTGATAGGTGTATTGCATCAAATAGAGAGTGCTTTGAAGGTGACTGAGATTTAAACATGTAAGAATAAATACACAATTTTCTAATAAATAAATTCCGCTTTGGGGGGAGTTCCCCTAGTATATTAGACATCACATTTGACAGGAACTCACACAATATATACTTTTACAAGTCTCATTTTATTGATGAAGAAACAAGCTCAGAAAATAGTAAGTAATACAGCTTTGATTTGCTGATGCTGACACTATACCCCGACCTCCCTGACTCAAATTCTACACTCCATGTTGTAAATTGATCTCATATGCACACTGCTTTTCGGATTGATACATTTTTTTTTCATGAAAAATATTTTATTTGTTTCAAATAAGAGTTGTGATGTCTCCCAAAGGTCAAATTTCTTTTTCAGCCCAGCCTGGTTTTACCCATCCCATCATTTCTGGGGTGGAACAGAAAAGAGCACATTGTTTTTTAACCTCCTCTTTTATTTAAAAAAATTAATATTTTACTAGAAGTCTAAAAATCAAGGAAGAAAAATATTTGCTTTTAATAAAGCTTAGTGTCAATTTAATTTTAAAAAAATACTTGAAAATATATTAAACTGAAGACAAACATTGACAACTACCATCAGCTCCTTTGGGAGTCATTTTGGAAGCAACAGATTAAGTGCTGAACAGTTAAGTTAGGATGGAAGCCCTGCCTTACTTGACCATCCTCCTTTGTACCGACAGGGAAGCAAGTCATAGGTGCTGAAAAGTCATTTCATAATAATCAACATTTTTTATTAAAAATGTGTTTTATTACCTTGGACAATCCAGTTTTAGATGCTGGGTCTTCTAAGAAGCTCGACTTAACTTTTTATTCAGTGTAAATGAGTAGAAAATGGCAAAGAATGTGAACAGGATGTCTTGGTTTGAGTATTTTCCAAGAGTAGACTTCATAGTACAAGGCTATTGATATTGGGTTTGACAAGAATTATTGACCATGCATTTCCAAAATGAGCAGTTTGAGATAGATGAAAGCGAATGCTGTGATCAGGGCTCCCAATGTGAAGGCCTCTCACCAACAAGCAATAGACAGTATTGTGGTAGGCTCTATGGACATCATGGCAGGCTCCATGGGCATCACGGAAGGCTCCATGGGGAGGTCATGGTAGCCAGGTTCTATCTGCATAAGTGTATCCAACCTCATCATTCCACATGACCCCTCCCATCCAAAGCAGGGTACTTTACATATGCCTTCAACTTTTTCTTCATTCCATTTCTGTAATTATGTCAAGGGAAAAGAATTTTCATCAATTGCCAGGTAAGAGAGAGTGGAAAGTAGAGGTTAAGTCCAGGTCATCGTGATGGTGATGGGTGAGGCATTAAGGCTGGCATGTGATCTTCTGGATGCCTCATAGTCATGATTTCACACCCTTCAGCTGACTGCTCTCTGATGTGAAGCACTGATGATTTCAGTGCAGGAGAATTTACGGGACTTCTCCATAATGCTGGAGTTTGGAGCTCATTTCTCTGAGGAGCAAAAAGGTGTTTCTGAGCTTGAGCGGTTGTATTGTGTGTTTATTTTTCTCTTTCTTCCAAAGGCTGGAAGAAAGATCCTGCCAGAGATCACGGCAATAGGCTTCGGTGATATTTCTCTCACGATTTAGGAGGAGAATAAACTGCCTTTAATCTATATAAATCAAAAGCTGGTTTTGAGTTGTGTACTTTGTTTCTTATCTTTAAACCTAAGATATTTTCAAATATTTGAGCACCCATTGCTTTTCCAGTCTTGTATGAAACTATTAATATGTATACTTATATTCTTACACAGTTTTGTTTTTGATTTCTTCTCCTTTCATTTTGGTTTTAACCTCAATGTGAAGCCTTGCTTTACTTACGAATATTAATGACAGATTCTGTAATTTCAAATGTAATGTATGGGGCATCACTGAAGAAAGCTTCGTATCATACTGACCTTCCTGGAGGAGGTGAAATACAACTCACTGGTTTAATGATTGCATTCCAGAAAGGGAGATGTCACTTAACCAGCTTTTCTCTCCGTGCCAGGAAATCAACTCAAAGTATTTTTCTTCAGATAAGGGAACATGCTTGTCATAGCTTACTTATGCCTGTTAAATCTTTCTATGAAATATTTCACAGAGAAATATGTAAATATTTTGACTGCTTATGCTATTCTTTTTGACTGCTTTGCAGATTACACGTGGGTCTCTATATGAAACAGGAAGGAAAAGCAAGCACAAATTTCTTAATGTAGCGTTCTTCATTAATGAAGACAGGAAGACTAAAGGAAAAATTTTTTTAAATGGAGTCTTAATGTAAATAGTCAAGAAGAGTGATATATACCCCATGGGTTGGCCTCAAAGTGATACCATATGATAGAAGTACATTATAAATTTTCAAGATAGAATATGAACTTACCTTTTCTTCTTGACAGTAGATAAGTAAACCAGGGCTAGAAGATTTGCCAAATATACACTAGTGGAGACTTAGTATGTCTTGTATGTAGCAAGACCTTTTCTGCTTTACTACAGCTTACATAGCGAAAGGACTATAAACCACCCTTTAGTCTTAGAAATAAATGTTCTTTACGACCTAGAGTCAGCAGGTGTGATATATTTTGAACATAAATAGATCAGAAAGAAGTGAAGGAATTTTCCTCAGTTTTTGTTAAATGTATACAGTCGAGTTTTCACTTGAATTCGACTATTGAATTTTTGCTTTTTCATGATTGCCATTAAAAGAATAGGATAATATGGATGAAACTTGAAACATAATTAAGAAGATCAATATCACGGGATAGCTGTGCTGGGTGACCATCTGAGACACACCTGTAGACATTTCTGTCACATGACAAAACACTGCCCAGTGCTCATCATTTTACACCCCTCAGCCTGCTACTATCTGGTATGAAATAGTGATGACTTTGGCATAGGACAATCTTTTGTATATTTCAATGGAAAATATTTTATTCAACTTTTGTAGATTGAAAATGTGTAATTTTGGCTGAGAAAAGCATTGCATCACTAACACTTACTCATGACTGTGAAGCTGAACTCAGCATGCAAAGGTTCCTGATTGGAAGCCAAAAACCCACCTCTGGCCTTAGCAAAAAGGAAATGTAGGAAGACATCAGGGTATCAAGAATTAACAATTGGTTGGTAATCTAAAGCAAACAAAAAAGATGTAAGTCAAGGCAGCAGGGAATGCAGTCAGAGTCATGCTGCAGCCAGGAACTCTGGCTATAGTTGGGATCATCTACGCACTCCCCACCCCCCACCGGTCACCAACACCATTTCTTCATTTTGTGCATTACTCATTCAAGATTCAGAGTTCCGGAGCAAATGCCTAATGAGCAAAGCCTAGCCCATTGGCCTGTTCTGTGGTACAACCAGGTAGAGGGTGGTCCCAGCTTTTGTGGTTTGAGATAGGAACAACCAAAGGAGTCAAGCACTGGGAATTTTCTTCCAATCATGCTGACACACAGGGGGAAACTAATAAAAATAGTAGAAAGTGAAAGATGGTCAGTTAGAAAATGACAAATGTCTATTCACACACACAAAAAAATTGTTTGGAAGTCATGATGACTTTTTAGACTGGATATTATCATTCTTTGGGACCTTGGATAAGTCCTTTTTTCTGTTTTTTTCTTAGTCTAAGATGACAGATGTGACGTTGGAGTAGGAATGGGAAGCAGATGACAATTACATTGTCATTTATCTTTTTCCTATAACAGACATAACTAATCAATCATTGTATTCTTCCCTCCTGAGGCCAGACATGACCTCAGACTTATTCTCAATATAGTGCTCTGGCAGCCACTACTAAATTACTCGAGTTGAGGAATGAGATAAAACTTTGCAAATATCTCTGAACTTGAGGTTAATTACATTTCCTTAGAGTGTCAATGTTCTTTGAAGTTCCAGTACTAAGAAGCATTATTAGTAGATTATTTTAGAAAATTATAAGAAAAAAAATTCTATACCAGGTGGGAATAGGCTCATAAAGTAGCGAATCCAGTAATATCTGCTTGAAGTGAAAGAAAATATGTTTAAACTTGACAAGCTTTCATTATGAATGTTGAGATGTTAAAGGAAAAATTTATTCCATTATGGAATGTGCTGCTTCTCCTCTGCCATTTATCCAAGAGAGTCCTGGGATCATAAAGGTTATTGTTTAACAAAAGATAAGATATTGGCCTGAAATTTAAAACTATGAGTTATATTGCCGAAGGTAGATGCAAATGATTGACACTGTCATCATAGTTCTCCTTTTCACTTGTGTTTTCCTTAATGAACCCATTCAAAATCCCTGAGCGAAAGTATGACAGGTAACGCTCATGGACCTTAATACAAGCTGAGATCCAGAGGTCCTCTTTCTCACTCATTCCCTTCCTGCTGGTTGAGAACCCTTCTGTTGGCCCTCGTAGGCACCCCTCTTCTCTTGCACATCTGTGAGAAATGCATGCTTCTGTTATTTTATGTGTTTTATTGTGCTGTCTCCTCTGTGTCTCACCTGATTAACACACTGAACTCTCCTCCCGGTCAGAACTCTCCTGGCCAGTGGCTATCTTGGTAGGAATAAACTGGGTATAGGTCAGACAAGAGCCACATGGGCATCTGCCCATGTAAGCACAAGCATCTTGTTCAGAGGGGTACCTGGCCATGAGTTGGACATTTAAGCATTAGTTCGTTTGCCTGTATAAAGAAGTATCCTGTGAAAGGCACACTGTGCATATCCAAGACCATCTTTGCTGGATCCCTGTCAGGACAGGGCTAGAATTTATAGCCACTGCAGAAAAACCTCAAGACTGAATTAGAGGAAAATCACAACATGTGTCTTTTGTGTTGAGATTTTTAAAAAATTTCACAAGTTATTTAGACTAGATTGACTTATAATTTGGGACAATGTAAAACAAGGGCCATTAGACAGAATGACAAAGGTACCCAGGAGTTACTAGCCTCTAATGGAAAGCAGCAGTCTTTCTTTACTCAGTAGTTTTCACTTTATTCTGAGTAGGCTGTGTTTATATTCGTCTACACTTCAAGGTTTTGGAATAACAAAAACTTGTAATATGGCCTTTAACCATGCCAGGAGAATATATTTCCAATTGAAAGGACATTTCTAGCATCAACAAACCATGAAAAGTTTGTCATTAAAGCAATTTTGGTACACTAGGTTTCTGTAGGGTACCTAGATCAAGGTGAGTTTCTAAGACCATCCTTTCTCTGTGGACCTGCGGTAGATTATAGAAAGGACCTCACGTTCTTCTCATTACTGTGTGCTTGGCCCTTAACAACTCAATTTTGCAGCTTTTCTCACTAAGGGATATGGAGTCGATTCCTCTACTCCTTAAATCTGTGTTGGCCTCGTATCTTACTTTTGGCCCAAGTGTTGTCAACCAATGTGATGTAACCAGAGACTTGAAACATATTTGTACATTAGGGCATATCTTCTTGCTGTTCTTGGGAACGTTGAGACAACCACCATGCAAATTATCCATGGCTAATGATACCCCATCACTCTAGTTGGTATCATTAGCCATGTTAGTGAAGCCTTTCAACACTATTCAGCCCCACCTGGGCTAGCCCATGGTGAAATGCCCAGTTTACTCTCAGAATAATAAATAATAAATATTTGTTGTTTTAAGACAGTAAGTCTTGGGTTACATTTTTTAAGTAGCAAAGCATAGCCCCAGTGGTTACTTTTTGTCTCATCATTCACCTTGGATGAGTTTGCCAACCCTCATAGGCATGGAACAGGGGCAGTAATCTTTAGAAACTCCTTAGGTCGAGACCAGCCTGGGCACCTTGGCGAGACCTCATCTCTACAATAAATCAAAAATTAGCTGGACGTGGTAGCACACGCCTATAGTTCCGGCTACTTGGAAGGCTGAGGCTGAAGGATCGCTGTAGCCCAGCAGGTTGATGCTGGGGTGGCCTTGAGTGTGCCACTACACACTCCAACCTGGGTGATAGAGTGAGACACCAACTCAAAAAACAAAACAAAATAACAAAAATAACCTCCTTAGGCCTTCCCACTGATTTGCAATGAATAGAGTGTATCCTTAGATGCACTAGAAGACTAGTGATGCCCTTTCCATAATTTTTGTTTAAAGAAACTGACTTTGAGTTTTGGGGTTTTTACTATTGTAGCTCAAGGCATTATTATTATTATTACTAATTATTACTGGACAAACACACCGTATGTTGGAGTACTTTGTTTTTAGGCCTAGCAATGATATATATGTAAAAAAAAATTTTATTTTTATTTTAGATTCAAGGGGGTGCATGTATAGGTTTGTTACATGGGTATATTGCATGATGATTTCATTTAGGCTTCTATTGAACCCATCATCAAAATATTGAGCAAAGTACCTTACCTTTTTCATTCTTACTCCCCTATCTCCCTCCCTCTGTAGGAGTCCTCAGTGTCTGTTGTTCTTATTTGTATGCCTGTGTGTACCCAACGTTTAGTTAAACTTCATAATTTCAGTTAATTCCAAATTATTGCAAAAAATTAATTTCTTAGCTTATTCAGGGTTAATATTCGATCTGAATTTAACATAGCATTGAAGAGTAAAAAAGTCAAAAGACACCAAGACTGTCTCAAGACTGTGTATTTAAGCTACACAGTGTCTTCCTGAAGAGGAGCTAGAGGTCCATTTGTTTGTAGGGTTTACAGAGTTCTTTGTTGGAGACATTTTGCTGTAGGTCCTAACATTCCAAGTGGATCCTGTCCTGCAACCCAGGGCCAGCTGATTCATACCTCCTCTCCTTCATCCTCAGGCTACTTCTGGCAGATCAGTCCCTTTCCCCTGGGAATTGTTGTCCTCTCAGGCAGAGCGTTCTTTCCAGAACTTTCCTCTGTTTTAACTGTGTACTTTTGCCTCTTTTTCAAGATAGTTACTTATTTTATGTATATATGAGTGCATGTCATACTTCTCTGTTGTTTCTCTTTGTGTTTTAGAAATGGTTTTCTGGTGGAAAATTGGCTGGAGACATGTTTAGAAAGAATGGCCAAGCAAAGCCATGGTAATCTACGGTCAGAAAGATAGTGCCTAAATTATATATTATCTCTGCACTCACAGAAAGGCTTTTTTGTCTTTATCATCATATTACAGTAATGTGATAGTGCTTTGGGGTATACAAATATGCTGTTCATGCAGTTCTGAAATTCTTAAGTCTGGTATCATGACGTCAATTATTGCATCTTAGGAACAGTGAAGAGGTTGACAGAAAATGCTAGTTTCATGAGTAGGCATGTGGTAATATTGGTGTTACGCTCTTCAAATTAAAATACCCAGACTCGATCTATAACCAGTGCTCTCTGCAGACGTGAGAATTGGGTCACAGTGGTTCCTAAGCAGCTGGTTTTGAGGAATTATGGGTAAGAATTCTCTTTGAAAAGTTCAAGTGGTCAAGAACATTACTCACACAAAAGGTCTCATCATTTTCGTTTCAACACCTTTCGGAGGTGGTCATATAACATGCGGTGTTTTCTTCAGAAGTCAGTAGCCATTGTAAAATGCTTTTATTCTGGATAATTCAGTTCAAATTCTCTCCAAACTTAAAAAAAATTTTTTGCCAAACATTTCCCTCCAAAATAAGTATATGAGCGTATATTAAAACAACCACTGGCTGTCACCTCTAAGAAAGGTCATGTAAAATCCACTGACTTCTGAAATAAAGGCAGCAGGAAGAAGAGGTATCTCATATGCACATTCTTTTAACTCCTTCCCAGTTAGGACTGGCTATATCAATAGGAAAAAGGGCTGAGAGAAAGATATACTTTGTTAACAGTGGATAAAGCAAATTGTAACCTGTAATTAGTAACTTGAAATCCCTTCTTCTATCTCAGAGAGATAACAGAAAAAAAGAATGTGGCATCTGTGATCTTAGAATGAAATGGAAACCAGCTGACTATAATAAGCTGATAGGATATGTGAGAAAAATAACTGCTTCTGCCTGCTGCTAAACATAACTCGAAACCTGGGTTCTAACACTCTATGCTCTCCTTACAATATCCGGTAAAAGCTGATGAAACCATCCAACGAGAATTTTGACTGTGCTTGGTGTCATAGCCCAGAATCAAATTCTCCTCTTCCCTAATTTTTCTTTTACAAGTCAAGGGGGACACACCCAACTTTCACCATGATTTGTAACTTCCTAGCAGGACGTTTGCTTATAGGTATCTCTAACTGAATACAATCAAGATCAGTCTTACATTATCATCAAGCCTGTCCAGTGTTTGTTGTTGAAAATGCTGAGAATATGAACTTCCCTCAAGGGATCTTTCAGACGGGGCTATGTGAAATCACATTCTCCCCACCCAACTATTCCACAGACACTCATTCACTCACTTTATTTCATTAGCTCTTGGAACCATAACAATGCCAAACATGAATTAACTTACTTCCCTTTTGATTTATTCTGTGACCCATTGGTGATTCAGGTTGTTTATTTTCCACATATTTGTAAATCTTCCGGTTTTTCTCCTGTTACTGATACTTGTTTCATACCATTATGGCTGAAAAAGATACTTGATTTACTTTTAATTACCCTATATTTACTAAGACTTTTTTTGTGGCCTAACATGTGCTCTATTTTGGAGAATGTTCTGTGTGCACTTCGAAGGAATGTTTGTCTGCGGCTATGGGTGATGGCTCTGTACATGCCTGTTTAGGTCCATTTTTTCTAAAGTGTAGTTCAAATCCAATGTATCCTTATTCATCTTTTTTGCCTGGACGATCTATCTATAATTAAAAGTGGGATGTTGAAGCCCCCTACTATTATTGTATTGCTGTCTATTTCTCACTTTTATGTTCATATTTGCTTTATATATTTTGGTGTTCTGATGCTTGAGTGTACATTATATTTGCAATTATTATATTGATGAACTGAATTCTATATATGATGACCTTATTTGTCTCTTGTGAGTGTTTAACATAAAGTCTCTTTTGTCTTATACAAGTATAGCCACCTGCTATGGTTTTAATATTTGTCCCCTCCAAAACTCATGTTGAAATGTAATTGCTATTGTGATGGTATTAAAAGGTGGGACCTTGAAGAGATAATTAGGTCGTGAGGCCTCTGCTTTCGTGAATAAACTAATGCCATTATTGTGGAAGTAGGTTCACACCCTCTTGCTTTCTCTCTTGCCCTCTTTTTGCACTTTTTTTTTTGAGTTGGAGTGTCACTCCATTGCCCAGGTTGGAGGGTAGTGGCATGCTCATGGCCACCCCTGCGTTGACCTGCTGGGCTCCCGTGATTCTTCTGCCTCAGCCGTCCAAGTAGCAGAACTACAGGAGTGCACTACCATGCCTGGCTAATTTTTTTTTTTTTGAGTTGGAGTCTCACTCTGTCGCCCAGACTGGAGTGCAGTGGCTGCTCCCGGCCACTGCAGCCTCGACCTGCTGGGCTCCGGCGATCCTTCCACCTCAGCCTTCCAAGTAGCCAGAATTACAGGCATGCGCTACCACGCCCGGCTGATTTTTTGATTTATTGTAGAGATGAGGTCTTGCTGCCCAGGCGGGTCTCGAACCCGCGAGCTCAGGCAATCCGCTCACCTCAGCCTCCCAAAGGCGCGGGATTACAGGCTGAGCCACCGAGCCCGGTTTGCCTGGCTAATTTTTAACTTATTGTAGAGATGAGGTCTCGGCAAGTTGCTCAGGCTGGTCTCGAACCCGCAGGCTTAGGCACTCCACTCGCCTCTGCCTCCCAAAGTGCTAGAATGACAGGGTGAGCCACCGAGCCCGGCTTCTTTTTGCCGTTCTGCAATGTAATGCATCCTCCATATTCTGACACATCAAAAAGTGTCAGATGCTCGTATCTTGATCTTGGATTTTGCATCATCTAGAACTGTGAGAAATATATTTCTGTTCATTATAAATTACTTATTCTCTGTTATTAAGCAGCAAAATAAGACCAAGAGAGAAAATTAGTACAGGGAAGTGGGGATGTTACCATAACAAATATCTAAAAATATGAAAGTGGCTTTGTAACTGGGCAATGTGTAGAGGCTGAAACAATTTGGAAGTGAATACTAGAAAAATCCTAGTTTGCCATGAATCCTGCATTAAGGCATATTCTGATAAGAACTCAGAAGAGGAGAACTGTAGGAAAAGTCTAAAACTTCTTAGAGATTACTTAAGTGGTTTGTCAGAATGCTGGCAAAATATAAACAGTAAGAGCTATTCTAATGAGGTCTCAGGCAGGAATGAAGAACAAA
Organism: Carlito syrichta; assembly: GCF_000164805.1. Taxonomy (NCBI): domain Eukaryota; kingdom Metazoa; phylum Chordata; class Mammalia; order Primates; family Tarsiidae; genus Carlito; species Carlito syrichta. Next base: position 78,172 of record NW_007245378.1, on the reverse strand, counting down.
ATATTGGAAACTTGAGAAAAGTCCATCTTTCCTCAAGGTGCACATGCGTAACCCTGTTACAACTGTGCCATGAAACACCCAATTAAAATGCAAGTTACCACAGAAGGGGGACAAAGGGACTAGAATGTAATATAAGGCAATGTCCTGTTGTGTTTGGTGCTCAGTCTTCGGCTGGGAATCTGCCGGGCCAGTGCCAGCACAGACAAACGCTACTTCCTGGCAAAGAAGCCTCAGTGTTCTGTCTCTCTGTAAAAGATCTTACCACAGGGGCACACACTGGTCCAGGTGCAGCTCAGTCTGACTGGCTGCTTCAGAAGGTACAAGTTGTAAACCTTGGTAGCATCCACGTGGTAGTGTAATAGTGCAGGCATGCAATTGTGCAAGAACTGTGGAGACATAACTTCCTTCACTTAAATTTCAGAGGGTGTGGTGGACAGCCTGGAGACCCAAGGAAAGGTTTGTGGCAGGAGCAGAACCACTGCAGAAAGCTCCACTAGGCAATGCCCAGTGGAGCTGTGAGGTCAGAGCTGCTCAAGAAGGTCCCCACTAAGGCAGTGTCTAGTGGAGCCATGGGAGTGGGAGCACCTTTGAGGCCTCAGAGCTGTAGAGATACCAGTAGGCTACTCCAGCCTGGGAGAGCAGCAAACACAGGCCTCCAAACCATGAGGATTGCTGCATGAGCTAAGCCCAGCAAAGTTGTCAGGGCAGGGCTGCCTGAGTCCTTGGGGGTCCCACCTCTACCCCAGTGTGTCCAGGTGGTGGCCCTTGGAGTGAAAGATTACCCTGGAGTCTTAAAAATGAACGTTGTATGCCCTGTTGGGTTTTAGGTTTAGGGCTTCTTTTCTTGCCTATTTCTTCATTTTAGAAGAGAATGCCTATCCTGCGACTGTTTTGCCATTGTGTTTTGGAAACAGATCACCTGCTTGATTTCACAAGCTCACAGCTTGAGGGAAATTTGCCTCAGGATAAATAACGCCTATGCCTTGCATCTTACCCATCTTTGACTTAAATGAAACTCTGGACTTTGAACTTTTGAATTTGTGCTGGAAGGTATTAAGACTTCTGGGCATATTCAAATGGAGTGAATGTATTCTGTATGTGAGAAGAACAGGAGTCTTAGGGAGACAGAGGCATTATATTATGGTTTGAGTGTTTATCTCCTCCAAACCTAATGTTGAAATGTAGCGGCATTGTCACAGGATTAAGAGATGGAACATTTAAGAAGTGATTAGACCATGAGAACACCATCCTATGGGCGGGATTTGTGCCAGTGTAAAAGGCAAGTTTTTCTCTTTCTCACTTTCTCTTTCCCTTCCACCATTTAAAGCCTTCTGCCATGTTATGACACAATAAAAGGTCCCTGACAGATGACAGCACTTCCAGAACTGTGAGCCAATACATTTCTGTTCAGTAGACATTACTCAGTCTCAGGAATTACATTATAGCAAGACAAAACAGACTGAGACACCACCTCTGCTCCCACTTGGTTACTCTTTGCATGAAATATCTTTTTTCATTGCTTCTCTCTCAACCTATGAGCATTCTTAAAGCTAAAATGAGCTTCTTGTAAACAGCATATAGTTAGATCTTGTTTTTCAGTTCATTCATTATGCATTTTGATTAGAGAATTTATTTACACTTAAAGTAATATTTGATAGGTAAGAATTTATTGTTGTCATATTTTTAAATTGGCTTCCGTTTTGCAGTTCCTTTTTTCCTCTCATGTTGTCTTCATATGGAATTTGATGCTTTTTTTGTAGTGATATGCTTCAATTCATTTCTCTTTATCATTTATATAACTACTACAGGTTTTTTTCTTTGTAGTTCCATGAGGCTTACACAAAACATCTTATTATTATAACCGTCTGTTTTAAGTTAACAGTTACTTAACTTTGACCACATACAAAAACTATAATTTAAATTATCTCTTCCTAACATTGCATGTTATTGAGGTCATTTTAAAACCTTTTCTATTGTGTATCTTGTAATAAATTATTAAAGCTTAGTTTTTTGGTGTTTTTTTTTTGAGTTGGAGTCTCACTCTATCGCCCAGACTGGAGTGCAGTGGTTGCTCCTGGTCACTGCAGCCTCGACCTGCTGGGCTCCGGTGATCCTTCCGCCTCAGCCTTCCAAGTAGCTGGAACTACAGGTGCGCGCTACCACACCCGGCTAATTTTTTGATTTATTGTGGAGATGAGGTCTCTCCAAGTTGCCCAGGCGGATCACGAACCCGCGGGCTCAGGCAATCCACTCACCTCGGCCTCCCAACGCGCTGGGATTACAGGCTGAGCCACCGAGCTGTAGTTATTTTTAATAATTTTGTCTTTTACCTTTATACTAGATTCAAAGTGACTTATGCACCACCATTATAGTTTAAGAATATTATGACCTCAACTTTTTAAAATCTTTGCAACAAGTTTTATACTTGCATATCTTTTCATGTTTTTAGTTAGCATCTTTTAGTTTCAACTTAAATAATTTCCTTTAGCATTTCTTGTAGGGTAGGACAGAGGTGATGAACTCTCTCATCTTTTCATCATCTTGAAAAGTCTTTCTCTTTTATTTTTGAAAAACACGTTTGCCTGGTATAGTATTCTTAGTTGAAGTGTTTGTTTTCAGCGTTTTAAATATGTTATCTCACTCTCTGCTAGCCTGCAAGATTTCTGCTGAGAAATCTACTTATAGCTTTATGTACTTTCCTTTGTATGTGACTAATTGTTTTTCTCTTGCTGCTTTCAAAATTAACTCTTTGTCTTTGGTTTTTGAGGGTTTAATAATAGTATGTCTTGGTGAAGATCTTTTTATGTTTAATTTATTTGAAGTTCTTTGGGACTCCTGGATCTAGATGTTCATGCCCTCTCCAGATTTGGGGAGTTTTTTGTCTTTAGTTTTTTAAAAATAAGTTTATTCCCCTTTCTCTTTCTTTGCCTCCTCAGGGACTCCTATAATGCATATTTTAGCTTGCTTTATGGTGTTTCTATAAGTCGCGAGGCTTTCCTTACTCTTTTTATTCTTTTTTCTATGTGTTACTTTGACTAGATAACTCAAATGATCCAAGTCTTCAAACTTACTGATTCTTTCTTCTGATTTATTGAGTCTTTTGTTGAAGCACACTATGAAAATGTTCAGTTTCTCTATTGTGTATTTCAGTTTTAGAATTTGTAGGTTTTTTAAAAAATGGCTTCTACTCTTTCTCATATTTCTTGTTTTGTTTATGCATTGCTTTCCTGAATTCATTTTGTTTTATATCTGCAGTTTCGGCATTGCTAAGCTTCTTTAAGATAATTATTTTGAATTTTTTGTCAGGCATTTTGTAGATCTCCATTTCTCTAGGGTAAGTGACTTTTGCTTTATTTTATTTCTTAGTTGACATCATGTTTCTCTGATTATTCATCATTGGGGTCTTGTTTTGATATACATCCATTTGAAGAAGTAAGCATCTCTTCCAATCTTAAAGATTGTGTTTTGCTGGGAAAGTCCTTTAGCGGTCAGTCTTTTTAGAGATTCTGCACTGGTTGGTGGGATCTGTGGGCTAGCCTGTGCCAGGGCCAGTGGGTAAGCATGCCTGTGGCTTGGATCTACAGTGGCTTGCCTGGCACTGGAGTGAGCCTATCATCTTGGATCCACAGGGGCTGGCTTGGAATTGTGGGAGCAGGTCTGACACTGTTTTGGACCTGAAACCTGGGTCTGCAAGAACTAGCCTTGAGGTAGGCCAGGCCTAGAATATGGGTCTTCAGGGACTATCCATCCTGTTGCTTGTCCATCACGGTCAGTTTAGTGCTGATGGCTAGAATTACATAGGTTATCCTGATGCCAGGGTTTACTGGGGTGAGCCTGTTGCTAGCATCTGCAACAGAGTTGTTGCCCATTTTATTCTTTTGTTTTTTTCCCAAGGAGGATATTTCCCTTTATATTGTGCTGCATGAACTTGGGGGAGGAATGACATGGTTAATGTAAAACTGTCCGCTCCTTCCTTTCCAATGTGTCTTTGCTTATTTCTGTAATCCAACCAAGTACTATAATCTCTCACCTGAGTTCCTGGTCACTTGTAAAGGTATTTTGGTGCATGAATGAGTGTTCAGATTTTTCCGTTAGGGAGCAAATCCTGAAAACTCCTGTTTTGCCATCTTGCTTTCATTTTTAAAAAATAGCTATATAGCATTTTATTTCATGGGCATGCCCTCATTAATTTAATTGCTCCACTGTTTAAAAGATTTTCAAAAATGTTTTTATGATAAAAAATATTTCAATAAATATAATTTATATAATATTTTCATGTGGGATTCTATCTATAGAATATTTCTAAAAATGGGAATGCTGGTTCAAAAGGTGTATACATTTTGAAAATTTTAATAAACGTTAAGTGCCTAAAACTGTACGTGTATCCATCAACAATGATTGAGTGTGTTGGTTCTCCCACACTGTCATTAACAGACTGCCTTACCAAATATTTTTGCTCTTTGCCAAATACCAAAGTGATAGTTCATTGTTGTTTTAATTTGTGTTTCTCTTTTTAAGGGTAAATATGAATATATTTTCATATATTTATGATATAGTTGCATATTATTTCTGTTAACTATCAATAGCATTTGACTATGTTTATTACTTTTTTCACATGATTTATAGGTATTATTCATACATTAAATAATTAAAACCTTAGTGATATGAGTTATAATTTCCCCCCTAATTTGTCATTTACCTTTTGGCTAATTACAGTGCTTTTTTTTTTTTTTTTGCTTTTTTTGAGTCAGGGTCTTGCTCTGGTGCCCAGTCTGGATCTCCTGGGCTCAAGTGATCCTCCCGCCTTGGCCTTCCAAAGTGCTGAAATGACAGGTGTGAGCTACCATGCCTAGTCACAATACATATCATTTTTTTAATGCAATAAGACTTACCTATCTTTATATAATCATCTCTGAGTTTTTGTATTTTAGGCATTTTCGACTCTGAGATTTTTAAAGAATCTTCCTGTCTTATTTAATAAAGTTTATAGATTAATATTTTGCATTGAAATATTTGAAACAAAGGTGTGTTTTTCCATAGTAATTGATATATAGATCTAAGTGGTTTTTTTTTTCCCGGTTTTGCTAATTTAGTTGTTGCAACACCATTTTTTGAATAATCAATTTTTACTTCCTTATTTGAAGTGTCATCTGTGTTATATTCTAAATTTATAAATAATTGAGTCTAGATTCGGATTTTTTGGCATGTTCCATTAATTTTTGTGTCTATTCATAAGTCATTATTTTGCTGATTCAATTATTGTAGCCCTAAACATGTTTGATCCTGATATGTCCAATTCTCCTTTTCAGTCTTTATTTTTAAGAGTTATTTTTGACAAAATTCATCAATTAAAATTAAATATAAATTTTAGAATCTATATATTTAAAAAACTCTTGGTACATGCTCATGATTTTATAATTATAGATTTCCGAAGGGGAATTGGTATCATTTTGAAATTGAGTCTTCCTATCCACAAAAATTTTCTTTTTCTTTTTTTGAGTCAGAGTCTCACTCTGTCGCCCAGGCTGGAAGGCAGTGGCATGCTCACAGTCACAGCAGCCTTGACCTGCTGGGCTCAGGCAATCCTTCTGCCTCAGCCTTCCAAGTAGTTGGAACATGCCCAGCTAATTTTTTTTATTTATCGTAGAGATGAGGTCTCACCAAGTTGTCCAGGCTGGTCTCAAACCTCTGATCTCAGGCAATCCTCCCACCTCGGCTTCCCAAAGTGCTGGGGTTACAGGCTTGAGCCACCACACCCAGCCAGGAAGATGTTTTTATACCGTTCTGCATCTTCTTTTTTGTGAAACAGTCTGTGTACTTGTACTGGTGTAATGAGATAAGAATAAAAATAAAGACGAAACATTTCAGCACAATTTAACATGATTATGACATCCATTTTAGTCATGACTTTCTTTTTGCCAATTCATACCAGTCATATTTTAAAAAACTAATGATAATTAATTGAGAAGAAAGAGAGCTGTCTTTCTCCAATAGCTGGAGCAGCACTGGTATAAGGCAGTGTAGCAGTCTTATTTTTATCATTATTATTGTTTGATGATTGTTTAATTCAATTATACATATACATAAATATAATTATATTCACATTTCTTATAGATCTTAAAATTTTCCTTTTTGTTTGGCCATCTTTTTTTCTTTCTGTCTTCTCAATTTCACAGCAACCTCTTTCCCAAGATTACCCATTTCAACTGATGATATGGTCTTCTATTTTTTTTATCTAGAAAATTTTTAAATAATAATGATAATAATGTGCAGATATTTTTCCACTTGAATTTTAATGCAAGTTCTATAAAACCTAATCAGTAAATATGATCCTTGTTTTGGAAGTGAGATATGTATATTGGTCATGTTTAGAAAGTATATTTCTATTTCTTTTCTTTCTCAAATTAAAAAATATACATATATTAAATTCTGTCAAGGATATTTTTAGCATCTATGATGTTTTTATAAGTTTACTTTAAAAAGTGTTCATATCATGACTAGCATAATTAGATTTTCTAATAGTAAGCTATTTTTGCTTTTCTGATAAAAATCTTACGTTGTTGACTGAAGTGCAGTCATCTTTTAATGTTCCATTAGATGTTTTTTGGCAATACTTTATTTAAGATATTTTATATTGAGATGCGCAGATGGGATTTCCTTGTAATTGTCTTTTGGTGGCCTCATATTAATGTTATGCTAATTTCACAAAAACAAAACGGAAAACTTGCCACTTCTTTCTCATGTCTGGCAATAGCTTTGGAGTTCATTATTCTTTAAATGTTTCATATAATTCTTCTGTGCAGCTGTGTATTGCTGGTATTCAAAGTTATTCTAGAGGGGGTATTGTAGCCCCAGTTTGGTGGGGTATGCTGAAGGGGGTGTAGTCCTGTGGTCTGGGTGTGCTGCAGGTGGTATGGTAGTCTTGGTGTGCTGGAGTTTGCTGGAGATGACATTGTATCTCTGATGTGTGGGGTATGTTGGAGGTAGTGTTGTAGTGTTGTTGTCTGGGGTATGCTGGTAGTGGTGTGATAGCCCTGATGTGTGGGGTAAGCTGGAGGTGATGGTGTAACCTTGGGGTCTGGGCTTTGCTGGAAGTGGCGTGGTAGCCTCGGTGTGTGGGGTATGCTGGAGGTGACTTTGTAGTCCTGGTGTGCTGGGGTATGCTGGGGTTGGGGCTGTAGCCCTTGTGTGCTGGGATTGCTGGAGGTGTTACTGTAGGCTTGGTGTGTGGGATAAGCTGGAGGTGTGTTGCTTTTTGACATATTTTGCCTCATGAAATTAAGTAGAATCAGTTTTAGTAATTATTTTTTCTAGAAAATCATCTGCATTTTAGAATTTATTTATATGAATTTAAAGAATTAGTTCCCCATGGCAGCCTAATTTTCTCTTTGTTTTTCCTCCCATTATCATTTATTTTGTGTATTTTGGGTTCACTCTTTTGATTAGGTTACATAAAGTATTTCTGTATCAAATAAAGATTATTAGATATGTTGTCTTTTCTATTTTTTAACTTATTAACTTTTGCTATTATTTAATGGTTTCACTTTTTTTTCTAGTTTTACTATGTTGCTATATTTAAAATGTCCTGAGTTGGATAACTGTTTCATTTATTTTTATCCCATAGGATTTATGAGTATAAATGTTTAAGGTATGAATTTTCTTTTGATTGTTTAGCTATCATTCACATATTTTGCATTCATTATTTTGTTATAATTAATTTTCAGCTATGACAGTTTTATTTTTTAGGATTTCTTAGGTCAAATAATTGTTTAAGAAAGAGTAACACAATTTCATGTTAAGATTTGTCGTTGTTCTTTGATTTTTAATTTTGTGGTTGTTAATGTTTTCAAAACTTGTTATAAATAACAATTTATTTCTTGTGAATTTCTTGATATTTTGTTTTGTTAATTACTAATACATAAGAAAACATTGTGTGTGTGTGTGTGTGTATGTATGTGTGTGTGTGTGTGTGTGTGTGTGTGTGTGTGTGTGTGAATATCCCATGAACGCTTAAGAATGAGGCCTTTATTTTAAGGCCAAATTTTTATTATCTAAGTGTGATGTCTGTTATTTAATCATCTACTTTTTTTTTTTAACTTTTTAAACCTTTTATCTCATTGGTTTGCCTAAGGAGAAATAAAATGTAATAGTCATTTTAGAGAGATAGAAATTGAAATACATCTAGTAAATATATTTCCTACTAAAAGAAAATATTTGTTTCTCTACTTGCAATATTTCTGGCATCAAATGTGTGGGTTCTTCACACTAAGCAATTCTCTAATTTTCTGCAGAAGCTATTAGGACATCCAATGATTCAATTCAGTTATGACCCTTCCTGGAACTATTGTCAGACCCCACATGTTAAGAGCTCAGTTCTACAAGACTGCCCCCTGCTCCCTTAATGTGCCAACCATAAACTCCAGTCCTCCCAAACTTGTGAACAACTGGCTATAAATTAGTGCTTTCTATGACTCTCTCCTTGGGCTTCAATACTTTTCTAGAATGGCTCTCAGAACCCAGGAAAAGAGAAAACTCCTTACCCTTACTGGTGTACTATAAATGATGGTCTAAAGGCACAGATGAGCAAGCAGATAGAGGGATAAGTAGGATGAGATCCTGAAGGGTTCTGGACACAGGAGCTTCTTTCCCCATGGAGGTGAACTGTGCCACCCTCCCAGCAGGTGGACATTGTTACCAAGTTGTTCTCTGAACCCTGTGGATGAGAGGTTTTTAGGGAGATTTCATCACATAGACGTGATCGATTATTAACACAATTTCCAGCTCCTTTCCCCTCAACATGGAGGAAGGGCTGAAAGTTTTAAACTTCTAATTATGGCTTGGTTTTTCTGATGACTAGCCTCTATCCTGGAGTTATTTAGGAGTTCATCAAGAGTTGCCTCATTACAAGAGAAGGTGATCCTATCGCCCAGGAAGGGTTTTGGGAGCTCCATATAAGATGCCCTGATCAACCCCATCACTCAGGGTATTATCAGGGCTTTAGGAACTGTGTGCCAGGAGTCAAAACAAAAAGTGCTCCTAGCACCCCTGTCATTCAAGAAATTACAAGGAGCTCTATGTGAAGAACTGGGAGTAGAGATCAAATATGTAATTTTTATTATGTTACACCTACAATGAGCAATAAAAAAAATGTTCTATTCCCACTTCTCAAACCTTATCTTTCCCTCTTCTACTCAATTTTATATATATTCTGTAGATCTATAGAAATATCTATATATATTCATCTCTATATATTCATCAGTATTTACTATTTTACTTGAAAATGCAATTATTTTCTACTATTTGATCAAACAATATATTATAAATTTTGATTACCTCTTGCCTATAAAAAATGTAAAATACAATATTCTTATACTACATCTCACATTCTCCTGACCTCTAGTTTTTGGGCTGTAATCCCCATATTTGTTTTTGCCTTAACCCTATAGTTAATTATGCTTCAGTTTGTAGTTTTAAATTATCTTCTTTTATTTTTTAATTTTTAATTTTTTTGAGTTGGAATCTCACTCTGTCACCCAGACAGGAGTGCAGTGGCCGCTCCCGGCCACCACAGCCTTGACCTGCTAGGCTCCAGTGATCCTTCCGCCTCAGCCTTCCATGTAGCTGAAACTACAAGTGCGCTACCACACCCAGCTAATTTTTTGATCTATTGTAGAGATGAGGTCTTGCCAAGTTGCCCAGGCGGGTCTCGAACCCGCGGGCTCAGGCAATCTGCTCACCTCGGCCTCCCAAAGCGCTGGAATTATAGGCTGAGCCAATCTTCTTTTATTTTTAATTCTCAAATTATATCTTGAAATTTTTCTGATAAATTATTTTAAACTCTATTTCAGGGATATTTATTTTTATTTTATTTATTTATTTTTTTGAGTTGGAGTCTCACTCTGTCGCCCAGACTGGAGTGCAGTGGCCGCTCCCGGCCACTGCAGCCTTGACCTGCTGGGCTCTGGCGATCCTTCTGCCTCAGCCTTCCAAGTAGCCGGAACTACAGGCATGCGCTACCACGCCCGGCTGATTTTTTTATTTATTGTAGAGATGAGGTCTCGCTGCCAAGGCGGGTCTCGAACCTGCGGGCTCAGGCAATCCACTCACCTCAGCCTCCCAAAGGCGCGGGATTACAGGCTGAGCCACCGAGCCCGGCTAGGGATATTTATTATAAATATTTTAGATATGTTATGATGTATATAGCTATATTTTTCTCCCCTTTAAATATCATTTTCTTTTCAATTTACTGTAATTTTAATCTTGCCATACTGTCCCTAAATGCTCCTACCTCTGCTCTGAACACCCCTTCTAGAGTGATGCTTTATTAAGCTTTTTGTATTCTTGTTTATTTTTATGTTTATAATTTTCATCCTCTTCATGGCATTATTTTTCAATCTGTCAATTGCAATTTGTCTTCTATTTTTTAAAATAAAAATCATTAATATTTAAAAAGGCATCATGATTTTTAAGCATTGTTACCTGTATTTCAATTAACAAATTATATTCTTCTTTGGCCATGTGTTATAGAAATTTCCTGTTGTCTCAAGGCCAAAACTATGTTTTAGTCTAGGAAGTATTTAAAACCATCTTCTCCTTGACAGAGTATAGGTTGTGAGTGAGTTCTTTAAGCCTTTATTTCTCCTCAGTCCAAATATATGGCCAACTATAGCCACAGAGTTTCTATTGTCTATTCTGTTGACACTGTTTTGGGTGAATACTGGAAGTCTTTGTGAGTTGTCCATCATCTCAACTCCCTATGTTCTAGGTCAGTGCTAAATTGGGTCTCATGAAAATTATGCTGGGAAACGTCACCCTTGTTGTATAAAACAAGGAATCATTAGTCCTCCACCTCAACAGTGTGCCATCTACTTTAGAAAATCATGTTCTAAGGTCCTTCGCCCCCCACCCCGCCTCCCGCACCCTATTCTTGAGATCTACAGCTATGGGTACAACTTTCTCAGTGTTTTTCAGCTCCTCTGTTTGACCTTCACTGCAACTCTTTCTTATACATTGGGAGCTACAAATTTGTTTCAGTTTCATTAACGATGAAAGTTGCATTTCCATTTTTTGCTCTTATTTTATTTTGAATGATTTCTTGGACATGATACACCATGATCTTTATGTCACAATTTAAAAGAAACATTTAATCATCACTTTTTTGGTAATCCTGTTTACTTCTTTCTAACTGTTGCCCTGCTGGTATGGATTTTATTTTCAAAAGATTTTCCTCCCAAACTGATGTAGCCCCTCTCTTCAAATTAAACATTAAAGAACAGGAAGATATAAATTTGCATTTGTTTCTAGTGAGGTTAAGAAAATAGATTATCTTGCAGTGATTTTCTTTACTCAAGTTTTGGTCTTCATCTTTAAATGTATTTCAATCATGACTTTCACTGATATTAGTAATTATCTAAAATCAGCAGATCTCTGAGCTATCTGAGAATTGATTTCAAAAAAGCAAACTGTATTTCAAAAAAAGAGAAAGAAATCAATTATGTATAATATATTTAGAGAGAGAAAAATAAAATAATGAAACATGCTCATGTCATGAAGTCTTATTTTAGTAAATCAGTAGTTTCTATATTAGTATATTTTTTGCAATATGTGATACTCATGTATGTAAGTAATATATAAGAATCAAGGAAGTCCAGTGGAAATTGAAGGGAAAAATTTTCTTTAAAACTACACTTTATGTAGCTTCTGTTTATTTTTCAAGGAAGCTAAGAAATAATTTGAGAAGCGAGAACATCAAGAGAGGATTACCTCTTTTTGCAAGTGAACCCCAACTTGTACCACTTCTGGAGATGTCTTTTTTTTTTTTTTTTTTTTTTGAGTTGGAGTCTCACTCTGTCGCCCAGACTGGAGTGCAGTGGCTGCTTCCGGCCACCGCAGCCTCGACCTGCTGGGCTCCGGTGATCCTTCCGCCTCAGCCTTCCAAGTAGCTGGAACTACAGGAACATGCTACCATGCCCGGCTGATTTTTAAAAATTTTATTGTACAGATGAGGTCTTGCCAAGTTGCCCAGGCGGGTCTCAAACCCACAGGCTCAGGCAATTCACTCACCTTGGCCTCCCAAGGCGCAAGATTACAGGCTGAGCCACCGAGCCCAGCTGGCAAAGATTTCTTAAACAGGGCACATTAAAAAAAAATAATTGAACCATATTAAAATTAAGAACTTCAAGCCGGGCTCAGTGGCTCAGCCTGTAATCCCCTGCCTTTGGGAGGCTGAGGTGAGT
>NW_007245378.1:0-65916 GCF_000164805.1 Carlito syrichta | reverse complement strand
CACCTCAGCCTCCCAAAGGTGCGGGATTACAGGCTGAGCCACCGAGCCCGGCTGGAGATGTCTTATAATGATACCTGACTGGCTTAAGAGAACCAAATATCCAATAATTCTTTTTTAATTTTTTGTTTGTTTTTGTTTTTTGAGTTGGAGTCTCACTCTATTGTCCAGACTGGAGGGCAGTGGCCGCTCCCGGCCACTGCAGCCTCGGCCTGCTGGGCTCCGGCAATCCTTCCGCCTCAGCCTTCCAAGTAGCCAGAATTACAGGCATGTGCTACCACGCACGGCTGATTTTTGATTTATTGTAGAGATGAGGTCTCGCTGCCCAGGCGGGTCTTGAACCCGTGGGCGCAGGCAATCCACTCACCTCAGCCTCCCAAAGGCGCAGGATGACAGGCTGAGCCACCGAGCCCGGCAATTCTTTTTAATTTTAATTTTAATTTTTTAATTTTATTTTAAAGATGTGGGGTACAATTCAGGGTTAGGTATACAAATGTTGATTATGCAGGTACCCTTGTTGATGAGGTGTGCCTCTCCCTCACCTAGCAGTTTCTCTCAACTGCCAATCCCCTTCTTATAGTATTATGATAATTGTTCAAGGTCTGCTTATGAGTGAGAACATATGGTACTCTGTTCTTTGTTTCTGTGAAAGATCACTGAGTATAACAGACACTAAATCCATCCAAGTTGCTGTGAAGTCCATGTTTGTCCTTTATGGCTGCATAATATTCCATTGTGTATATGTACCGCATTTTTTTTTTTTACACAATCCAGCTTCAATGGGCAGCATGGTTGGTTCTATGTTTTTGCTATTGTGAATAGAGCTACAACAAACGTGTGTGCAAGTATCTTTTTTTGTAGAATGATTTGAGTTCCTCTGGGTATATTCTCAATAGGGGAATTGCTGGGTCCTATGGAAGGTCAATTTCTAGTTCTTTCAGAAATCACCACACTGTCTTCCAGAGAGGTTCCACTAGTTTGCATTCCCACCAGCAGTGTAGAAGCATTCCTTTTTCTCCACATCGTTGCCAGCATCTGTTGTTGTTTGTTTTATTAATGATGGCCATTCTTACTGGGGCTAGGTGGTATCTCAATGTGGTTTTGATTTGCATTTCTCTGATGGTGAGTGAGGCTGAGCACTTTTTCATGTGTCTGTTGGCTGCCCATATATCTTCTTTTGAGAAGTGTCTTTTGCCCACTTTTTAATGGGGCTGTTTGTTTTTTTCCTTTTGGCGTGTTTGAGTTCCTTGTAGATCCTAAATGTTAGGACTTTGTCAGATATACAGTTGGCAAATATTTTTTCCCGTTCTGTGGGCTGTCTCCCTGCTCTCTTGATGATTTCTTTTGCTTTGCAGAAGCTCGTCAGTTTGATGAGGTCCCACTTGTCTATCTTATTTCTTATGGTATGAGCACTTAGGGTTCTGATCAGGAATTGGTTGCCAGTTCCAATTTTCATAAGGGTGTCTCAAGGGCATCTCCTGTGTTTTCTAAGATTCTTATAGTTTGAGGTTTTATGTTTAGGTCTTTGATTCATTTAGAGTTGATTTTTGTGTATGGTGATAGGTAGGGGTCCTATTTCAATGTTCTGCATGTCATCAGCCAGTTTTCCAGGCACCATTTACTGAATAGGTTCTTCTCTCCCCAACACTTCTTGCAACTTTTTTTGTCATATAAAGTGAACTTTTGGTGAAATAATCAGGAGAAAAACTGTAGCAGAAGTTCATGGATAGTTTTTGAATCTCCAATTAACCTTGAAAAATCAAGTCAGGAGGCATATGACTTCAATTCAAAATGTAAAGATGTTTTGATTGCTTTGGGCAAAGTTTTTTTGGGGGGGTTATAAAGGGAGGGGGTTATCTTGTTGCAATTAGTATTCTAATTGTATTCAATCCTCATCCTACTAATCAGCTACAGAATCTTGTCTCATAAGTTATTTTTTTAGCCACTCAGGCCTAGCCGAAAACTACACATAAATAAAGCATCTAGTTGATAGCTAGAACCAAATAGTTTATTGTACAATTGACTTAAAATTGGATTTTAAAAACATGGAGAACATCATCGAAACCCAAATTGGGGAGTTTGCATAAATGCTAAATTAAATGCTGTAAGTAACTCCAAAAATCAAGGCTGCAAACATGGAAAGCAATCAGGCCACTTCTAATTACTATGCCTCTTGAATTCTAGTAATTTATGGGGAGAGAAAACAAATCTAGTTACTCATCCTCTTCGTGAATGAAATGTGCTCTGTGCTTCAAATGCAAATTACTATCCTTTATCTAAATCACTGACTTAATGATATTCTATTTCCCAATCTCATCCTCATGTCACTAACAATGAACAGGCTTAATCTAATGATTAAAAAGTGTTCTCTGCTATATTTGAGCTGTAGTTTAGTTCAGAATGGCATGCTTTAAAATAATATAAAGATTTTTCTTTTTTACATCTTTGTAAGAGAATATTAAAAGGTAGATTGTTCTAGAGTTTCTCATCAAGCAGAATGATGCAAATATCTGCTAGTTCCTGCTCAGGGAGTTTAACATATCTTTGAGAGAGCCAAGATATAAATAGTGCCCATTGGATAACACAGGATATCAGTGAAAATTGAAAATGATGTTATAAAATAAGCTTCAAAGGTATTCATTAAAACCTTTTTCTGGCACAATTTAGGAGATAATATTCTAAAAATTACAAGTAATGCTTATTTTGTAACTACCAAAGTCTTCTTATTTTCATGATAGTTTGATGTCAGTCTAGTTGAAGTTTTATATATAACCCCTGACTTTTTAAACTACATCAGTAATTATAAGTTTTTTCTTGTGATTAGAAGTGACAAGTGTTAACTATTTTTAAGATAGGGAAGTCTGAAGTATATTATTATTATTATTATTATTATTTTTTAGTTGGAGTCTCACTCTGTCACCCAGACTGGAGTGCAGTGGCTGCTCCCAGTCACCGCAGGCTCGACCTGCTGAGCTCTGGCAATCCTTCTGCCTCAGCCTTCCAAGTAGCCAGAATTACAGGCATGCGCTACCACGCTCGGCTGATTTTTTGATTTATTGTAGAGATGAAGTCTTGCTGCCCAGGCGAGTCTCGAACCCGCGGGCTCAGGCAATCCACTCACCTCAGCCTCCCAAAGGCGCGGGATTACAGGCTGAGCCACTGATCCCGGCTTGAAGTATATTCTTTATCATTAGTGCACCCTAATGAAAAATGTTGACTGGATGTGCCTTTAAAAAAAATTGTTATTCTGTTTTCTGATGTACTATTGAATTTTCTGCTTGTTCTTCTTTGATCCAGGAAATAAGAAATGGTGTGGGAATGGGTGTGCAAATGGACATGAGTGTGGGTGTTTCTTTGTGTATGTCTGTTTGTGTGTGTTGGATTCCTTTAGTTCAAGAAACAGAAACACTTGTTATACCTAAAATGCTAGAAGATTTATTTATTAGAATGCATGTGAAAATAACAAACTCAAAAATGTCTCCCAGATGATCCTGCCTAAGGGAAGCTAGCAGCATCAAAGGAAACTAGAAAGTGGTTTGGGAAGTAGAAAATCATTTAGGATACAAAACAATTCTGAAGATTAGGTTATCTCATCATCTTCTCATCCTCAGGACTCTTGCAAAGCAAGTGGGCTAATTTGACGCTCTCTTTTTCTACTTCTTTTGTTTGTTTTAGTATTTTTATTAACCATTTCTAAAAATTTCATTATTTCCATTAGTTCCTAGGACTTAAGTAGAAATTTTATGTCTGGTCATTTTAGAAGTCCCTGGTCAACTTATGGGTTATAAAACCAGTTATATTTGGCATCGGTTTAACTATTCATTGAGGTGAAACTCCATAGAAAGGGACAGTGTTTGAATCTTGCTAGATATTATGAGTTTTGGCCACTCTAAATATCACATGAGCCAATTACTTATGACTGTGTTTAAAGTAAGACTAAATATGCTTGAACTGAAGCTCACAGGAAATGGAATCTTGTATCAACAGAGAATGTTTTTTGTAAGTATATATTTTGATTTCTCAGTGTTTTTCTTTTTCCCTATACACTTGAGTGCCCCTTTTGTATATTTTACAGCATATTTCATAATCTATCTTACATTAACTTTTTATGAATATGTCACCTTACTCCTTGATTGGGTCAACCATATCTTAATCATTCCCACATTCCCCACAATGCCTAGAAAACTCCCTTGCTTAAAACCAATGATGAATATATATGCATTGGTTTAGAGTAAACTGAAGAGAGAGCCTAATAACTATGGTTGTTAATGAAGAGTTATAAACATTATGTGCTATAAATTCAGACAAGAGAGATAACACTTGAAACTAGAGTGATCTGGTAAGCTTTATAAAAGAAGTGAACAAGCCAGGCTCGGTGGCTCGGCGGCTCAGCCTGTAATACCGCGCCTTAGGAGGCTGAGGTAAGTGGAATGCCTGAGTCAGCGGGTTTGAGACCCGCCTGGGCAATTTGACCTCATCTCTACAATAAATCAAAAATTAGCCGGGACGTGGTAGCACGCGCCTGTCATTCCAGCTACTTGGAAGGCTGAGGCGGAAGAATCGCCAGAGTCCAGCAGGTCGAGGCTGTGGTGGCCGGGAGCGACCACTGCACTCCAGTCTGGGCGACAGAGCGAGACTCCAACTCAAAAAAAAAAAAAGGAAGTGAACAGATGAGATACTTACACAATCAAAATGTATGGCTTTTGTTTTAGAGGTCACCATCATTTTTGTTACCATTATCAAAAGTGAAGTCTTACTTGCAAATGTTAATACATACTCTTGCTTTAATTCAAGACATCTAACACTGGAAGGCAGATAAATTCACAGAGAAACAACTATGCAAGGAGGGTAGCATCATTTGGATTTTTTAAATATTTTTCATTATAAAATTGTGGGGTACAGTTAAGGGTTAGGTATACAAATGTGCATCGTTCAGGCACTCTTGTTAATAAGGGGTCTCTCCCAGTCCCCAGACAGATATTGACTACCATTAGTCCCACCTCCCTTCCCCTCCCTCCCTCTCCCCCTGTAGTTCCCCACCACTGTCACTCCTTTTCTTATAGTATTCTGATAGATGTTCAAGGTCCACTATATGAGTGAGAACATGTGATATTCAGATCTTTTTTTCTGTGAGTGATCACTCAGTATTATAGACTCTAGTTCCATCCAGTTTGCTGTGAAATTCATGATTTTGTTCTTTTTTATGGCTGCATAGTATTCCAACGTGTATATGTACCACATTCTTTTAATCCAGTCCTCTTTTGATGGACAGCATGATTGGTTCCAGGTTCTTGCTATTATGAACAATGCTGCGATAAACATTCGTGTGAAGGTATCTTTTTTATAGAGTGATTTGAGTTCTTCAGGGTATATTCCCGGTAGGGGGATTGCAGAGTCATGTGGGAGGTCAATATTTAGAGCTTTTAGGAATCACCATACTGCTTTCCACAGAGGTTGCACTAGTTTACACTCCCAGCAACAGTGTAGAAGTGTTCCCTTTTCACCACACCCTCTCCAGCATCTGTTATTTTTTGAACTATTGATAATTGCCATTCTGACTGGAGTTAGGTTGTATCTCAGTGTAGTTTTAATTTGCATCTCCTTGATGATTAGTGAGGTTGAACATTTCTTCATGTGTCTGTTGGCTGCTCAGATGTCTTCCTTCGAGAAGTGTCTGTTCATATCTTTTGCCCACTTTATAATGGGATTGTTTGTTTTTTTCTTCTCAGCACGTTTGAGTTGCTTGTGTATCCAAGATATTAGGCCTTTTCTCAGACCTGAAGTTGGCAAATACTTTTTCCCAGTCTATGGGCTATCTCCCTGTCCTCTTGATGGTTTCTTTGGCTTTGAGGAAACCTGTCAGTTTAATGAGGTCCCACTTGTCTATCTTCTCTCTTATGGCCCATGCATTTCAGGTATTGCTCAGGAATTGGATGCCAGTTCCAATTTTCATAAGGGCGTGTCCTGCATTTTCTAAGGTTCTTATGGTTTGAGGTTTTGATTCATTTAGAGTTAATTGTTGCGTATGGGGATTCATTTAGAGTTAATTGTTGTGTATGGGGATAGATAGGATTCTTGTTTGAGTCTTCTGCATGTGGTCAGCCAGTTTTCCCAGCACCATTTACTGAATAGGTTCCCCTCTCTCCAGTGGTAGGTGGTGGGGGCTTTGTCAAAGATGAGTTGGTTGAGAAATTGAGGTTTTGCTTCTGGAATCTCAATTATATTCCACTGGTCTATATGCCTGTTCCTGTACCAATACCAAGCTGTTTTGATTATTGTAGTTTTATAGTAAAGTTTGAAGTCTGGTAATGTGATACGTCCTGCTTTGTTTTTTTTGCTGAGGATTGTTCTGGCTATTCTTGGTCATTTGTGTTTCCATATGAATTCCTGTATTGTTTTTTCTAGGTCTGAGAAGAATGTTGCTGGTAATTTGATGGGTATTGCATTAAATCTGTAGATTGCCTTAGGTAGAATGGACATCTTCACAATATTGATTCTTCCAATCCATGAGCATGGGATATTTTTCCACTTGTTTGTATCATCTTTGATTTCTTTGAGCAGTCTTTTGTAGTTTTCATTGTAAAGGTCTTTCACTTTTCTAGTTAGGAAGATGCCAAGGTATTTCATTTTTTTGTGGCTATTGTGAATGGAATCATGCTTTTTATTTGGGTTTCTGTTTGTTTATTATTGGTGTAAAGAAATGCAATTGTCTTTTGCACATTTATTTTGTATCCTGAGACTTTGCCAAAGTCCTTTATCAGTGTAAGGAGGTTTTTGACAGATTCCCTTGGGTTTTCAAGGTATACAATCATGTCATCTGCAACGAGAGATAACGTGACTTCCTCTTTTCCTATTTGCATACCCCTGGTTGCCTTCTCTTCTCTGATTTCTCTAACCAGGACTTCCAATACTATATTGAACAGGAGGGGTGAGAGTGGGCATCCTTGTCTTGTTCCAGTTTTCAGGGGAAATGGTTCCAATTTTTGTCCATTTAGCAGTATGCTGACTGTGGTTTCTCGTAGATGGTTTTTACTATTTTGAGGTATGTTCCATGTATGCCTAGATGTTCGAGGGTTTTTATCAAGAAGCAGTGCTGGATTTTATCAAAAGCTTTTTCTCAATCTAATGATATAATTGTGTGGTTTTTGTTTTGACATCTGTTGATGTATTTACTTACATTTATTGGTTTTACGAATGTTGAACCAGACTTGTGTCCCAGTGATGAAGCCAACTTGGTCATGATGGATGATTTTTGAGATGTGTTGTTGAATCCAGTTTGCTAGGATCCTGTTGAGAATTTTAGCATCTATGTTCATCAAAGATATTGGCCTGTAGTTCTCTTTCTTTGTTGGGTCTTTACCTGGCTTGGGTATCAATGTGATGTTAGCTTCATAAAATGATTTGGGGAGAGTTCCTTCTTTCGCAATCACCTACAATGCCTTCAGTAGGATTGATATCAGCTCCTCCTTAAATGTCTTGTAGAATTCTGCTGGAAAGTCATCTGGTCCAGGACTTTTTTTTTGTAGGTAGTTTTCTTATTACATAGTCAATTTCCTTGATTGCTATTGATCTATTTAGGGTCTCAATTTCTTCTTGTTTCAACCTAGGCAGGTTGTGTGATGTCTGAAAGTTCTCTATTTTCTTAAGGCTTTCAAGTTTGTTTCCATACAAGTGTACGTAGTAGTCTCTAATGATCTTTTGTATTTCTTCAGGGTCAGATGTGACTTCATCTTTTGTGTTTCTGATTGTTTGGGCTTTTTCTTGGTCAGTCTAGCTAGGGGACCATATTTATCCTTTCAAAGAACCAACTTTTTGTGTCATTGATTTTTTGTATTATCTTTTTGTCTTCTATGTCCTGGATTTGGGCTTTTATCTAACACTGGAAGGTAGATAAATTCACAGAGAAACAATTATGCAAGGAAGGTAACATCAATTGGATTTTTTTTGCTAGAATGTAAACCACTAAATTGATAGGTTGAGGATACACAGACACACACACATGCAAACACACACACACAAAAAAATTTCTTGGTATAGCCAAGGCTCTTTCTCTTGGTCCTTTTTATTTTTTTGAGTCAGAGTCTTACTGTCACCCTGACTGGAGTGCAGTGTCATGATCATGGCTCACCATGGTCTCAACCTCCTGGGCTTAAGTGATCCTCCTGCCTCAGCCTCCAAGTAGATGTGACTAAAGGCATGCACCACCATGCCCAACAAATTTTTTTTTTTTTTTTTTGGTAGCAGTGTGGTCTCACTATGTGGCTAGGCTGGTCTTGAATTCTTGGGCTCAAGCTTTCCTCCCACTTCATCTTCACAAAGTGCTGGGATTACAGCTCTGAGTCGCTGCACCCAGCCTATGGATACATTTTATAACTGAACTTGTCTATAGACACTATTAACCGAGTGGAGGCAAGTAATCTATTTGACATAAGAGATGAACAAAATGGAAAAAAAATAAACTACAGTGGGAAATAATGGAAGTTTTTGAGATTCTTTATATTCAGAATAGAATTGCAAAGTACCCTGTCCCCAAGAAGTTAAAGGAAAGATTGATAAACAGATGGATACATAGGTAAGTAGATGGACAGGTAGATAGATCTCCATAAAGAACAAGTGCTGCCGGGCTCGGTGGCTTAGCCTGTAATCCCACGCCTTTGGGAGGCTGAGGTGAGTGGATTGCCTGAGCCTGTGGGTTCGAGACCCGCCTGGGCAGGCGAGACCTCATCTCTACAATAGATCAAAAAATTAGCTGGGCATGGTAGCACGTGCCTGTAGTTCCAGCTATGTGGAAGGCTGATGTGGAAGGATCACCGGAGCCCAGCAGGTCGAGACTGCGGTAGCTGGGAGCGGCCACTGCACTCCAGTCTGGGTGACAGAGTGAGACTCCAACTCAAAAAAAAAAAAAAGAACAAGTGTTTTTTTTTCCTCCCATCAAAATCCGTTTCTCACCTAACTCTATTTTTATTGTTATGTAAATTTGATGTTCCACAAAAAAGTAAATAGAGATAGTAAATTTAAATTTATCTGGACTGAATCAGTATCATGTAGGGAAACATGAGGGTTTCTTAACACTATGGGGTTATGCGTGGTTATCTACTAAACCCAAACTTACACAATCATATCAACTATCCTCCAATATGTCATATGATGATAAAGTGGTAAAGGGTATTATTGGAGGACAGTTGATGTGTAGGTTGGCCATCGTGGTGAGGACATCATGTTTAACTCCTCATCTCTGTATGCCCAAAACCTAGTATAGTACTTGACTAATGGCATTGGTTAGTCAATGCAAGTTGAAGTTTTTATACTCAGAAACATACACATAATTTGTAACATTCATTGTAGTCAAAGACACACATATTCAAGAAGATAACCTTCAGTATGGCTGTCATCTGTAGTCACACTATATAATTTTTCACCCAGTCTATAGGAAGACCAGACTCATGATAGGCGTCTCAGCTGCAGTATACAATCCTGAGCCTCACTGTCAAGTCTAGAAAGGGAAGATCAAGCTTTTCATTCTTCATGTGAAAAATTATTTGCACCAAGTGTCAGAGTCTTAACATTCATCTAATTTTGCTGTTTAAGTCTTTGTGTTAGCTTTTGGATTTAAAGGCTTTGAATTACATGACTTTGGCTTAAAAGGTAAGTGACCCTCATTGAAGGCATTCTCTGAAGATGATTGTTTTAAAAGACTGCATGGAAACAACTTCATCTCTAACATTTTCCATGTTTCAGAAGTTTTCCCCCCATGGTAGTGATGAGTTCATTCTGAGTTATTCATACTGTCTTTTGTTTTGTAAATTACAAATTAGTAAATTTGTATAATACTAATGTAGCTTAAAAGATAAGTAGGGCAGGCTAAGACTCTGGAAAACACTATTTTTGAATTCATGTCCACAGGTCCATTAACATTTGCACGAATCTAGGGATAACTAAAACCCTATGTCATTGACCAGAGAGGAGGAATGTATTTACTTGAGTGTGTCTATGAGAAACACATCTAAACAGAGGTTCTAAATTATGAATAAGGCAGAAAGCAAAAGGTCAAAGCTATTGAAAAATGATCAGACTATATAAGACTGGAATGCAATTGGCTATAGACACCCTTTGGCGTTTGTATCTGCAAAGATTTGAAGTAGAAGTGGAAGTAGAATTTGATGCAAGTCAGGAAATGAATTTAGGATCCAAGTCACAGGTAGTTCAAATGTGCCAGTGTCCCACTTTTATGTGATAGCCCCTTTATACTGGGATGAAGACTTGTTGATTTAAAGGTTCAAATGCTTGGTCTTTTGAAATTCAAAAGACTAATAAAAAGTCAAGTATAGCTAAGGATTATGGAATGTGAATCTGAAATCCTGCACTGTCCAAGATGACGAAAAACAAACATTAGCAAAGCCAGGCGTCCTTAAATGGACTACTTGAAAGTGGAATTGGATAGAATGACCTCCAAAGAATCAAAGAACTCTTGGTATATGTTCATAATTATAATTGCTATAATTCATTGTTATTTGAATAATTCTGGTATAAAAGCCCTGTGTTAGAAACGGAATATTTAAAAAAGAAAGAAACTCAGTCTGGGTCTCAGTGTAGATCTGATAAGAGACTAGAAACAACAAAATAGTTGTGCCCTTCATGGGCACTGGATTGAGTGGTGGCAGCAATAATGAAAGAGAGCTACAGCTCTGTAGGGCAATTTTAATGAAAACATATGCATAAGTCTTGGAGATTGACAATGTAGAGGAAAACGGAGAAGAATTCAAAGTTCAAATGACTGTGAGAATGACAGTAGCTTAGGCCAAAATAGGGATGTCTGGAGTGGAAATTGACTCTGGTGTGAAAGATAATTATTTCTATTTGGAAAATATCCTTGAGGTGAAGGTGAGACATTCAGATATTCAAGTGATGCTAAATTGGCATTCTGACTTTTATACCCTTAAATAACAAAACCCAAATCTGGCAGAAGTCTGGGGATGAAAATGTCAGGCTGTGTCATTGCTCTTTGACACTCTTGGTCATCTGGGTACTCTATCTTCCAGCTCCACCATTTCCTAGAGTAAAGTATTTGTCTTCATGGTCACAAGATGACTACTGGGTCTCCAGGCATCACACCCTTTTTGAGACAGAGAAGAGGAAAAGGATGAAAGTAAAAGCTGAAAAGATGTGTCATCAAAGACTGTCACTCCATAAAATATTTCCAGGAAGTCCCACCTAGTGACTTTGGCTTATGGAACCAGCACTGGACCCCACAAGATAAATATCTTCATATTTCAGCCTTTATCACAGGGAAAGGTAAAAAAGAAGTAGCCAGTATATGGTTTCTGCCACAATAAGGTATTGACACTTGGTAGAAAAAGTCAAGAGACAGACAACAATACATGAGGATTGCCCAGGGAGAGATTACAGAATACAAAGAACACAAGGCTGCGGGAAGAGTCTGAGTGCTTTCAGAAAAAAAGTTGTTATTATGACAGCTGAGAAGGAGAGACCCAAGAGAACTAACTAAACATGTTTTGAAGGACAAGAAGCAAAGAATAGGGACTACTTTTTTCAGGAACTTGATAGGGAAAGAAAAAGAAGAGGAATGTAGTAAATCAAAATATGGTGGAGAGAGCTGAACATTTATATAAGGGCAAAAATGAAACTGATATCTGATCAGTTATTCCCATGGGAAGAAATTTCCTTCTAAGCGCTTCCTGTCTATAAACTCAACATTTCCCGAACTCTGTTGAATAGGTACTATTATTATTCCCATTTTAAAGAAGAGGAAATTGAGGTTTTGAGTAAATAATCTGAAGTCCCAAAACTAGTAGGTGGCAGAGCTTCATTCTTCTTTTTACTCAGATGACATTGTTTGAGTGCCTATTATGGTGCTATTATCTTTTATACTTAACTACTTGGTATACAGTAAAATGAACAAGGTATAGTTTTTAGCATAGTACAGCCTAGAATCTGAGAGAGACAGATAAGCCAAACTGAGGTTTTAAATTCTGACTCGTAAAATCTAAGCCTTAGGGAATATCAAGTTTAAACATCTTGACAAATGTGCTAAAAACACAGAAACCTTAAAGAAGACCTCTCTCCCCTGATTCACGTTATGATTCTCTTTTTTAGCATTCTATTTGGGGGGTGATATTTTATATATCAGAGACCACTGGTGGTTAAAAAACTGAGGAGGTCTGAAAAGTTTTTCTGGACATGCAAAAAGTTATTGAAATTTTGGGGTTTTGGGTGATACATTGGCTCGTAGGCATGTTTCATTAAGAATCAAAGCACGTGCATCCTTCTATCCTTTTGCATTGAAGCCAACAGCAGAAGCCGCACAAGAGCATTCCCAAGGTGCAGTGACTCAGACTTTGGGTAAGGCCTCAGCGTTCCCTTTATAGATCAGGTGTTAATACACACTGACATGCTTGCTCACCGCACTGAAAATTAATGCGAACACAGTGGGCTAAATACAGTGCCACTCTGAAAATGCAAATGCTTTGGGTACAATGGGAGACATTTTATGGCTTTCTTTAGAAATATTTTCTCTGTTTGAAGATAAAAATAAAATGCTAAAAATCCCATTAAGACCTTTCAGGGATGGTTGTATTTTCCTTCTGCATCTTGTCCTGAAGCAATACCTATGACTTGTGATACAGTAAACATATTTGCAGAAAGGAAAGGTTGGGATTAATTTGAAATCAGCTATTTTTAAAAAATAATAATCATTTTTGTTCTTTTAAATAAGATATTTTTAAGGAAGTTCTTTAAAACAAAATAGAAACAACTCTTTTTCCTAAGTAGTCTATTAATTTGTAATCAAGAATTTTTTAAAATAACAATCATTTGTGTCCTTTTAAATAAGGTATTTTTAATGAAGTTTTTTTAAAAAAATATAAGCAGCTCTTTTTTCCTGACTAACTGTACATTCAGTGGTCTGGAAGGGACAGAGCTCATCAGTTAGTCAAAATATTTGGGCACAGGCGTTTCTCTTTATTTTCTGAGAGTATGAACCTTGATCACCCAAAACCTTTGGGGACTAATAATGACCATTTTATAGCCTTTTTGAGCCTATAAGAACCTTGTAGATCAACCCAGTGGGGATTATTCAAAGAACTCCAGTTCTGGAAATATTTTTACTTGAAGTGGATTGAGACAAAAAAGATAAAGGATTCAACTTCAAATGCAAGAAATCTTGATGATAAAACCAGTGATGAATCAGGCTCAGTGGCTCAGCCTATAATCCCGCGCCTTTGGGAGGCTGAGGTGAGTGGATTGCCTGAGCCCACGGGTTTGAGACCCGCCTGGGCAGCGAGACCTCATCTCTACAATAAATCAAAAAATCAGCCGGGCGTGGTAGCGCATGCCTGTAATTCCGGCTACTTGGAAGGCGGAGGCGGAAGGATTGCCAGAGCCCAGCAAGCGAGGCTGCGGTGGCCGGGAGCGGCCACTGCACTCCAGTCTGGGCAACAGAGTGAGACTCCAACTCAAAAAAACAAAAACAAAAGCAAAAAAAAACCAGTGATGCCATTGGTCTAAGTTTAATACAATGGTTAAACAGCACAAGCTATGGCCCAGGCTCCCTGATATAGGACCCTTGCTCTGTCCCTCTCTAGTTGTGTGACCTCAGACTAGTTAATGAAAATCTCAATTTTATTTTCTGTGAAGTGAGAATAATAATAGTATCTACTTGACAGAGTTTTTATAAACATGAAGTGAGTTCATAAAAAGTTCTTCAAATATCCTTGGCACATAAAAATTAGTATGTATGTTTAAGTTTTCATTCCCATTTCTGTAAAATAGTAATAATAATAGTGGTTACTTGACTCTTTTTTTGTAAATATTGAGTGAGTTTATAGGTAGAAAGTGCTTAGAAGATTTCTTGGCATATACAATTAGTACATATGCTTAAATTATCATTATAGCTTCATTTTCATAATACTATGAGATAATTTATGACATAGTTTTACAGATGGAAAAACTGATGCTTACAGAAGGCAGAAAACTTGCACAAAGCCATTCAGCTAGTAAGCAGGAAAGGAGTCCAGTAATTCTGACACTAAAAATATGAAAATATTTCATGTATGAAAAATACATGAAATTGCTTTGAGCTTTTTTAAGTATAAAATTAATGCTATAACATGCTACTTATATTACTACTCATTCAATCCCACTTTAATAAATGTTTAAATTTGTATTAAAAAAAGAAAAAGATCATATCATCATTCTAAGAAGTCTATCATTTTTACATACTAAAGTTTAAACAAGCCAAGTTTTACTCAGCACACTTTATAAGGGAATAGCAGGTATATTACATTTTTATTGCTGCTGTTAAAAATTACATTTAGTGGCTTAAAACAACAAATGTATTCTTTAACAGTTCTGGAGGCAAGAAGACAGAGATCAGTTTCACTGGGCTAAAGTTAAGGTTTCTTGAAGGCTGGCTCCTTCTGGAGGCTCTAGGGAGAATCTATTTCTTTATTTCTTTGCCCTTTCCAGCTTCTAGAGACTGCCTGCCTTTGTTCACTCATGTCTCCTTCTTCCACCTTCAAAGTCCATCATTTCTTTTTTTTTTTTTTAGTCAGTCTCCCTCTGTCACCCAGACTGGAGTGCAACGGCATGCTCATGGTCACCGCAGCCTCGACCTGCTGGGTTCAAGCCATCTTCCGTCTCAGCCTTCCAAGCAGTTGGAACTACAGGCATATGCCCCCATGCCCGGCTAATTTTTTGATTAATTGTAGAGATGAGGTCTCTCCAAGTTGCCCAGGCTGGCCTTGAACCAGTGGGCTCAGGCAACCCTCTCACCTTGGCCTCCCAAAGTGCTGGGATTGTAGGCGTGAGCCACTGTGCCCGGTCTAAATCCATCATTTCAATATTTGCTTCTGTCCTCACGTTGCTGTCACTTTTTTCTGACCATCCTGTCTTTCTCTTACAAGGAAGTCTTCTAAGGACATTTGGCTCAGTGGAGTGATCCAGGATAATCTCTTCAGCTCAAAATTCTCAACTTAATCATCTGCAAATTCCCTTTTGTCATCAACATAATATATTCACAGGTTTTGGAGATAAAGACATGGACACCATTAGGGGAAGAAGGGATGTCATTATTCAGACTATCAAAGTCCTCTCTTCTGGCCATTTCACTCCCCCATACAAAATACATTCAACATTCCCCCAAATTCTCAGCCCCCTACAGCTTCAATTCAATGGCCATAATCTCTTGAAGGTATTATAATCTCAAGAGACTCAAATATCTAAATCAGAGAAGGGTAAGACTTTGGTGTGATCCTTCTTGGGGCAGAATTTTTCTCCCTCTGTGGATCTGTGAAAGTGGAAAGCAAATTATCTGTTCCCAACAAACAATGGTGGGATAGGCATAGGGTAATAATTATAGACATTCCATGTACAAAAAAAAGAACATGAAATTTAAAAAGAAGTCCCTGGCCCAAGACAGTTTTAAAGTTCAACCAGACAAGTTTTATTAGGTTTCAAGGTTTAGGAATAATCCTTTGTGGCTCTGGCTCTATCCTGTGGGAATATGTCTCTAACATTTGGGCTCAGATTTCTCTCTTTGGACTCAAGGCTTGACCCTCTCAATCATTCTTCCTTTTTTTTTTTTTTTTTTTAAATGAAGGATAGCATGTGTTTGCAGCCGAGTAGTTTTATTCGTCTGTTTCATCCCTGTAGAATTCTGGGAATCTGACATCCTTTTTAAAATTTTTGCTTTGTCTTATCCCTTTCAGTCCAAGCTGACAGTGTTTCTGCTGATATAACATTCTCTAAAACCTTTTAGGTCTCCTATGTATGCTACTTTCATTCCATTAGGCGGGAGGTTTTTCCACATGTCTTTTTGAGATTCTGAGAAGGTTGGACCAAAAAGTCCATAAAGTCATACACATAATCTCTTCAAACAGTCCTCTGTGTGATTAAGTTTCATACCTATTTGTTCTTTCAAAGCAACTTGGAAAATATTTTCCAACCATACCTTAGCTTCATCTCCAGATTATATTTTCCTGACAGAGAGTTTCCTAATTTTAGGATGTTTTGCAAACTGAAATGACTGAAAATTACCTAAATTATCAAGTCCTGGTTCCTTATTGTTTGACAGTTCTTCTCTTACTTTATCATTTTCTCTCACATTTTACTCTATGCAATAAGGAGAATCCAGACCAAACCTTCCATACTTTTCCACATTAAAAGAAATCTTAGTTAAATATCCAAACCATTGCCTAAAAGTATTGTTTTTCATGTAACTGCAGAAGGCAGTTCAGCTAAGCTTTCTGACACAATATAACAAAATACTGCAGTTTCCAGTAACACATTCCTCACTTTCTACTAAGCCATTACCAGCAGCACCTTTAATGTCTATGTTTCTATTCACCAGTCTGTTTATCACAATTTTGGTATTCCATAAGATGATATAGATATTCTCTTCCATGTCCCCCCTCAATTCTTTCTGCATATTCACTGACAGAGTTATTAACATCCATATTTATACTAAAAATCCATTCAAGTCAATATAAGTTTTTTCTATCATACTCTTAGAAATTTTTCCAGTCTCTACCCATTCATCAATTTCAGGGACATGTCCACATTTTTAAGTTTTGTTATAGCAGCATCCCACTTCCAGATGACCCAAATCTGTATTTTTCCCCTAATTATTGTTGTTAAATATCTCAAAATTAATGGCTTAAAGCAACACAAATTTATTTATCTCATAATTCTGGAAGCCAGAAGTCTGAAATAAGTTTTACTGAACTAAAAACAAGAGGTTTCTATGGCTAGATCCTTCTGGAGGTTTTAGAGAGTAATCTATTTTCTTAGTTTTTGTTTTTCAGCTTCTAGAGGCCACTTGCATTTCTTGGCTTGTGGCCTCTTCCTCCACCTCCAAAGCAAATCATTACAATCTTTGCCTTCATTGTCACTTTGCCTTCTATCCCTCTAATCCTCCTGCCTCCTTCTTACAAGATCACATATTCGAAAGTGCACCATACTCTTTCTATATCAAGATCCTTAACTTAATCACATGTGCAGAATTCCTTCTGTTGTATAAGGTGACATCTTTCTAGCTCCCAGAGATGGCCATCTTCTAGGGGCATTATTCAGCCTGCAACACAAACATAAATTTAAAAGACAGAGAGAAGCCAGGCTCGGTGGCTCAGCCTGTAATCCCCGCACCTTTGGGAGGCTGAGGCGAGTGGATTGCTGAGCTCGCGGGTTCTAGACCAGCCTGGGCAGGTGAGACCTCATCTCTACAATAAAAATAAAAAAATTAGCCTGGCGTGGTAGCGCGCGCCTGTAATTGTGGCTACTTGGAAGGCTGAGGCGGAAGGATCAGATAATCACATGTTTAGGATTTAAAAAGTAGTGCATCATACTTTCTAGCCATGCCAGAGGCAATATAGCCCATGGTTAAAAGCTTGGACTCAGAAGTTCAAAAGAGGTTTGCTTCCAGTCCAGGTACCAGAGTTATATGACTTTGGGCAAATTAAACAACTGCTCTTCAAAAATTACACTTTAAAGTTGCTTATTGCTACTGACAACACCATTGATATTTTGCATATTGATGTTATATCCAGACATTCCCTTATTTCTAATAACTTGCTTTGAGTTTTCTGTAAAAGTAATCATTAAATGGAAGTTTTCATGCCTTTCTCTCTCTCTCTCTTTTAAAAAAGAAAAATCCCCTTGCACTGCTATACTAGCTAGAGCTTCCAGCATAATATGAGGTAAAAGTAATAATGTTTGAAAAAAAATGTTGATAATCTAAGGTTAAGATGTCATAATCATTCTAAGGCCAGAGTTGTGAGCCTAACATGGCCATAGGGAGGTCAGCTTGCAGAAATGAAAATAAAACTAGTTAGGGTTGTTTAGTCAATAAGACAACTGAGTACTGATATAAGATTTATCTCTATAAAAATCTCTTCTGGTATGTATAGGAAGCCCATAAATGTCATCACCAAATCTTATTACACGAGAAAAGCTACTACTTCCAGTCCTAAAGTTTAAAATTAGTAATTTTTTTAAAAATAAAGGACACTCTCAATAAACTGGCATTTTTAGAGAATGGACAATTTGTTTTAATTAAATAGTATAATCAATTAAGTTTCATCAATTCTCAAAGACCACCAAACTAAATATTTGATCTTAAAGGACCTATTCATTCAGTCAGGTAAAAACATTTATCTGTATCAAGTGCTTACTATGTGCCAAGCTCTGTAGTAAATATTTTAAATGCAAATATAAATGAGATACTACTCCTGCCTGTTAAAACTTTTAAAGTCTAGCTGAGACGTCCTGTAAGAAAATAAATACCAGAGCATCCAATGATATACACACACTGTGGTGGAGAAATACATAGCATGAGAACACCTAACATAAAAATGGTCCAGGAGATAGGGATTCCTGAAGGCAACTTTTGAGCTGAGACTTCAAGGGAAAGTAGTTATTACCTCTATGGAAAGGGAAGAATTCTTATTATAGTCAGAAGGATAGAATAGTACAATTTTTCCAAGGAACTCTTTTATATGGCAAGATAGAAGAGTTATAGGCTATTAAGCTGACTAACATTAAGTTGCAAATGACTTTTTATGCTAAGTTAGAGAATTTGACTTTCATCCTGAACTCAGCATATTAAAGTTTGAGGAATAAAATAATCATATCTATGATATGAAAAATTTACTCTGGTGGCATGTCAAGACTGGATTAGATATTCGAGAAATGCATGCAGGGAAAATAACTAACTAAAACAGTATTTCAGTAATCTTATTGATAAGTAATAAGGATATTGACTAAGAAAATGAAAATAGATATGAGTGGGAGTGACAAGACAAAGATGTGGCTGCAGAATCAACAAAACATGCTGAGTAAAATAAAATGGAGCAGTTAGAAATTTATTTCAGGTGGATGATGATGCATTCCCACTATGATGGGAAACAGAAAAAGAGGCAAATTTCGCAAAAATTGGATAATGAAAAAAATTTTAGGTCTATTTAGCTGGTAGTACTTAGAGGATGTTTCAATGGAAATATCCTTTATACAGTTGGATCTACTGACCTGAATGTCAGAATAGAGTTCTGGGATAAAGATATTTATTTAGGAGACATTCACCAAGAATTGAGGCCACAGATATGATGAGATTAATCCAAGGAAGGCGAGAA
Organism: Carlito syrichta; assembly: GCF_000164805.1. Classification (NCBI taxonomy): domain Eukaryota; kingdom Metazoa; phylum Chordata; class Mammalia; order Primates; family Tarsiidae; genus Carlito; species Carlito syrichta. The sequence goes on along the minus strand of NW_007245378.1, from coordinate 46,777 downwards.
GAGCAAAATGGTTTAGGATGAAGCCTCCCAAAAGCACTACACTCTAAAGAAATCTGAAAAATAAAAAGAAGAGATGCCACTAAGAGACGTAAAACCTATCAAAGGGTTAGCCTAAGTAATGCCTGGTCAAATAGAAAGAAATCGGAGCCTATCTTTAAGATAGAAAACAAACCTTGTGGTAATCGCTACTCTGATTCTGCAACCCCGAAGTAGCAAATTCAAATGCCTATGGGAACCAGGCAGGTAATCTAATGAGTCAAGCAGCTTGGGTGCAGGATAATGAGGGGGGACTGTCATATGCCGAGAGCATCTTGTATAGAAGAGGCAGCTGCTATCTAGGTCCTGCCTGTTATTGCCCTGTGGGAATTTGGGTCAATGTTGCCAGATATTTGGCTTTTTCAAGAAAAGCTGAAACTCTATATTTTCATATGAAATCTGCCAATTTAAAAATGTTTAAAGCCTCTCGAGAAGTACCTATGGGATTTTTTTCAGCCCACAAGCTGCCAATTTGTAACATCTGCCTTAGCATCCATGACGGTAACAATTCTGGGCCAGGAGAATCGCTGGTTGGACCCGCAATTATAATCTCCCATTTCCATATTCATGAGGAGGTTCTTCACATGGATACCTTGATGAGTAATTTTGACATTTTGTGCTACTCTATTTAAAGGCTGACGATTGAAAAAAAAAAAATCAAAGAAGCAGCTCATGAACACAGAGGTGTTCTAATCAATGCCTAAGAGCGTTTTGTAACCTTTGCTGTCTTCTGTCATGCAAGACCTTAACAATGATAAACAGGGTGACCATATATTTTAGCATGCAAATGGAGCACATCTGTGGCAGACAGGATGCTCTGAGCAAGAGGTCTAAAGTGAAAAGTTTAATTACCCTAACTATAAATGCATATTGTCAGCATTGAGCTATTTATTGTTTATTCAGACCTCATGAATTCAGTGTTTTTAGGCAAATGGGACTTGTTTTCTCAAAATCACTTCATCTCCAGTATTTATCCTGAGGGCTAACCATGAGCACCTAAATATGTTTAAGCCTCACAGGCTAATCATTTAATTTATCCAGAGCCAGAGCCATTTTACTGTGTATCAATTAGTGGTTTCTTTTCATCAGGAATATACAATCTAAATAAACTTAGAATGGGGAGGAAAATGACGTTGTATTTCTTCACAGGTGGTATGTATAATTTTCTCATTCATAAATTGAGCATCAAGCATATTCTTCTCGTAGATGCCAAAGGCCATTCAATTAAAGGCACTGATTTCCTCTGGCTTTGTGTCAAGTTCTACTGTTTGCCTTTGGGTTCTGAAGCAGATGACAAGTACATAAAAAAGACTGTTTTATTCCTTGTATGGGATGGAGTAGATTGGATTCTAATACATTAATAACAAGCCATTCGGGCATCTTTATTTCTAAGATGGCTTTATATGTACCCACATTATTTTGCCCCATAATGAGAATGCCAAGAAGGCACCCACTCACATGAACGGCGATGATTGTTCTCTGCTGAATTATACTGGAGTGGCTTTGGGGAGAGGAAGAAATAAACAAACAAAAAAATCAATTCTGTAACAGATATGCTCCAAGGAATTTGATGCCAAAAAGTGTTTCTGAACTAGTTCTAAGAAAAATTCCATTTAGGACAGTTTATGTGAAAGGATGTACTAGTAGCAAGGAAAGAAAAATTTACTTGGGAAAAAGAACAAACAAGTAAATAGATTTCTTATTAGCATGTGGTTACTGCAAGTGTGAGTCATGAAATTCCTCAAATAAAGAGGCTTTAAAATGCATGTGTGGGATACCTTTTGAAGTCTCATAAATATTTACATATTCCAAAAGATTATCTTTGAATATTTCCAAGATAACTGTTGGCATAAAATATACCAATGACCTCACATTGCTTTTAGAGCAGAAAATGACTTTGAGCTTTTTAAGTTCAGTCCCTTCTCTTCACTTTTCAGAGGAGTTTGGTAAAATCAGAAGACTAGTTTATGGGAGAGTTGGAAACCAAATCCAAGGCTGCTTATTCTAAGACCAGTGATTTCCAACTATACATTTTTATGTTTCAATCCTTTAAAATAAAGATATAACTCCAATAGCCAGAGAACAAAGGGATGAAATCTCTGGATTTCTAAATTGCCAGGGTACATCATAAAAGAGTTAATAGTTTCCAAATAGTATATCTAGATGAAATTAGGACCTGTAGATTGCCATTAAAAACACCCCCCCGCCACACACACACATATACGTTATCAGGTGTTGTTCACTTTCAGCATATATTCTGAACTGTAACAGTTATTTAGGGACTATTTGGTGTTTATTTCTATTTGTAGTAATATCTGGAGAAATATTTAACTTGATGGTTGCCTTGGTAAGGAGTTCCCAGGGACAAATATCTTTTTAGAAGTCCTGAATCTAAAATTGTCTTTAAAAAACAAAAACACAAATAAAACAAAAAAACCTCTTCTTAACAAAAGCTGGCTTTGTTTGGTCATCAGATTCTTTCCTAAAATATTTGAAGGTTTGGGCTTTACTATGAAAACTAGCTGTTGCAACTTGATTGACAAACAGTAGTTTGTTTAGGCACAAATGCTTCCCGTGAAAGGTACCATTGAGACTAGCATGCAGCTACTTATCTTCAAAGGATTGTGAGTTTCTTGTGTCTGGGTGGTCCAGACCCAAAAAAAACCCGACAGGCCACCTCTGACCTAAAGCTATTTGGATCCCTTATGGAGAAGCCAAATAATTATTTCTCTGGATTGTGAATCTGGTATGTGCCCTCAATAACTGACTCACTTTTATTTAAGGGAAAAATTACCTGCCTATAACTCTACTCCTGGAACTAGGAAGTTACTTTTAAAAATTGAATTAGTGCATATGATGATTTATAACTGCAAGCTTAAATATTAAAATATGAATCTAATTCTAAACAAAGAATTTTATGAAGTAAGCCACTGATTACATAAAGATGATTTATGCATCACACGAAGAAGTGAAAACTGCATATTGTTTACATCCATAGTAAGTATGACTGTCTACACAAATATGAGCAGCACACAATGAAGCTGGAAAACTCTTACCTTGTTTGGTTTTGGGTTACTCTGTGTCGGCTTGGTTTGGATTCATTGCGTTGGATCATTCAGACTCCAGAATGATCCTCTGTCCATGCTGTTCTTTCCCTAAGAGGCTGTGGCAGGTGGTCTCTGGAGGGGTTTCCATTATTGCTGCCCCCTGGTGTTCACATCCTTTTATATTCCCCTCCTCTTGAGTCTGTGCTGGACATCACGTGACTAGCTTGTACTCAACAGACTGTGGCAAAGGTGAAGGGATGTATATGACAACGTATGCATGCTTGCATGATGTCAGATTGTAATATCCACCCTGCCAAGACTTTATGTTGCTGTTCCTTTCTGGCTTTGAAGAAGCAAGTTGTCATGCCCCGAGTTGCTACATGGAGAGGGTCGCGTGGCAAGAAACTGGGAGTGGCCTTCAGCTGGGAGCCACCAGGAAACTCAAGACCTTTCCCCCAAGAGTCTGCAGGGAACTGGCTTCCGCTGACACCCCTGCAAACTCAGAAGCTGATCTTTCCCATTTGAGCATCTGGTGAGACCATAACCCTGGCTGACACCTTGATGGCGGTTTGGGGAAACCCTGAAGGAGAAGACCCAAATGGACTGGGTCTGGACTCTGTGGTGTGTCCGCCCCTGTGTCAAATCTTGTGTTTGCTGTGGCGGTTGCCACCCATCCCTGTTTCCTGAGACTCCTAAGCGTAGGGTTGGCGGCAGAGAGAGAGAGAAAGAGAGAGAGAGAGAGAAAGAGAGAGAGAGAGAGAGAGAGAAACAATGAGCTATGACATTTTGTGATAAAATATAGAAGCATTTGAATGCTGTGCAAACATGGGCAAGTGAGTGATTCATGCTGCTTGGTTTTCTAGGGGTGGAGTAGAATGAATACCAGGAAAAATGTCATGGAGGAAAGAGTGTTTGAGCTCGACCTTCGAGGTTAGTGAAGAGAGGGAGGGAAGGAAAGTGGAGAAACTGCCTAACAAGGCCACTGAAGGATGAATTTAAATAACACCACTTATTTATTTACACTCTTCACTCCACAAAGAATTTAAAGTAGTTTCACAGAAGCACAAAAAACGTATGAAGTGTTTGGAGAGTACTAAGTAGTCTGGTGTGGTTAGAAATTGGATGCATGATGGAAAGTGAGTTGGAAGAGGATAGTTTGGGATGTGTTCATGAGGTTACATACTATGATAGAGGTTGACTTTTATCTTACTAAGACTTCATGCAGGTGGGACAGAACATCTAAGTACACATGTGTTAACTGAATTTAAAAAACTGATAAAGGCCAGGCTCTGTGGCTCAACCTGTAATCCCAGCACTTTGAGAGGCCGAGGCGAGTGGATTGCTTTAACCTGCAGGTTCGAGACCAGCCTGGGTAACTTGGTGAGACTCCATCTCTACAATAAAAAAAAAAATTAACTGAGCATGGTAGTGCGTGTCTGTAGTTCTGGCTACTTGGAAGGCTGAGGCAGAAGGATTGCCGGAGCCCAGCAGGTCGAGGCTGCGGTGGCTGGGAACGTGCCACTGCACTCCAGGCTGGGCGACAGAGTGAGACTCTAACTCAAAAATAAATAAAAATAAAAGACTGATAAAATCCCCAAATCGAAATAGAATCAACATACCAGCCAGGCACGGTGGCTCAAGCCTATAATCTCAGCACTTTGGGAGCCTGAAGTGAGAGGGTTGCCTGAGGATTGAGACCAGCCTGGGCAACTTGGTGAGACTTCTTCTCTTCAATAAAAAAATATCCAAAACCAAAACAAAACAAAAAGCCAGGCATGGTAGCATGCGCCTGTAGTTTCAGCTACTTGGAAGGCCAAGGTGGAAGGATCGCCTGATCCCAGCAGCTAGACGCTGGGGTGGCCGTGAGCATGCCACTGTACTCCAGCCTGGGCAACGGAGTCAGACTCCAACTCAAGAAAAAAAAAAGAAATATACCATATCTTTTGGCACTACTTTGCAGAGGATCAAGTTGTACATATATTTATTCATTCAGTGCATATTTAGCAATATATTGGCACTTTATTCATTGTAACAAGATGGATCTGATTTTTGCTCTTAGGGTGCAAGTAATCTAGTAGGAAAGATAATTACTAAACTGATAATCCAACAAAATAATTAGTTCTATTTGTGTAAAGTGCTAGAATAGAAAAATGCTGGTTGCTATGGCAACATTTAAAATGGGGAACTTAACCTAGTCTGGGAGGTCAAGGAATTGATAATTAAGGCAATTAGGTTCAATGATGATATGCTCTGTGGTATGTGTGAAAATACTGGTGTTATGAGGGAAAGGTAAACAATATTTGAATATGTGTGTTCATGTAGCCAACACATACTGATGTACCACTAAGTACGAAGCATTGTGGGAGAAACAGAAACAATGTAGCACTACTTCTAGAAATTCATCTTGCACTTAATAACCTATAAAGCATTTTTAAAAATCAAACAGTAATTCGTTTACTCTACAAAATGAGACTCTGCAGATTGAAATTTTTTTTTTTTTTTTTGAGTCAGAGTTGCTGACTCAAACCCCTGGGCTCAGGCAATCCTCTCGCCACGGCCTCCCAAAGTGCTGGGATTACAGGCTTGAGCCATTGCGCCTGGCCTGAAATTCCTAAACATATTTTACGCTGATAATAATATCAGGAACCATGGACTTTTGGGGAACTAGAAGCCAGGCAATAAAGTTGGAGACTTTTCTGGATTATGGAGGCTACAGCAATTTTATCAGTTGTCAATTTAGCCTCAGGAATGAAGTTAAGGATTCCTGTTGCCTAACTCAAGAGTCTAAATTTTGAACAATGCACATGTGATTCAAGAAGCCACACAAAACAGCAAACAGCAATGATTTCTCTCATTGTAACAATCCTCGGTCTTCTCAGAGTTCTGACTCCGCCCATCACTATCGTGACCAGAGGTGATAGGCATGAAGGCATGTCACTGAGCTTTCTGCTGCTAATTCAGAGACATTCGTCCTCAGACAACCCTTTTGATACTGTCTCATTGGATATTCTTAGCATCTTGTGAACCACCAGTATAAATCCAAAGCACGAAGGAATTCAGGTTTTCATTGACATTTCTCATAAAAGGTATAATTGGGTCTTTCCCCCATATCTACCAGCAACAGAAGAAATAAAAATCACAATTGCATAGATTATACATACCAACTAGGGAAAAAAAAGGTTACGGCAAGATAGTGTAGTGAAAAATAAATGCAAATTGTCAACGGGTGGTAAGGAATACCAGAACAGTTTATTCAATTTGGGGTAAAATGAAATCCTGATATCAAAGAAATAGGATGAAGTGAGACTCAGAGAGGCATGATGATTTTCTAAAGGCTTGTGTAGCCAGTACATTGTCCAGCCTAGTTTGGAAAGTGAGTCTCTTAAGCATACGGCCGCATTATTCACAATAGCAAAAACATGGAACCAACTGCACTGTCCATAGAAAGTGAACTGGATTTAAAAAATGTGGTACATATACATGACAGAATATTATGCAGCCATAAAGAAAGACAGACATATGGAATTTGCAACAAGTTGGATGGATTTAGAGTCTGTCATACTCAGTGATCTATCACAGAAACAAAGAACTGAGTGCCACATGTTCTTACTCATAGGTGAACCCTGAACATTTACCATAATACTATAAGAAAGGGATTGGCAGTAACGGGAAACTGCTAGGGGAAGGTGGGGGCGCACTTAATCAACCAGGGTTCCTGATCTCATACCAGGTGAAGTGGGGACCAAAGTGAGGCCCAAACTTTACCTGTGCAATGACCATTTGTATAACAAACCTGAATTGTGCTCATCTTAAAAAAAAAAAAAAAAAGCATATGGCCAAAACATATTTTTTCTGTCTCTAACACCACTCTTGGTCCCTATCCCTCAAAGAATGTGGAAGTTTAGCAGGAAAGAAAAGATGTGTGTATGAATAACCAGAGTATGAGAGACAGTGTGGGAGATACACACAAAGTGATATTAGACTAACTTACATTCAGTGGAAACTCACAGAGGTTTTTGTGAAGAAAATGGAATGAGTGTCGTTGAGTTTGCAATCATGGCAAGGAAGCAAATCCTCTTGGTGAAAATCATCTTTCAGTCTTTCAACTTCAGAGGAGGTGGCATGAAGCCAAATAGATGCCAAGAATGGCTTTGCTGATTTTGCTTTATTTTATTTTTAAAGATTTTATTAGTAGCTTAAGCTCAATTTCTAGACTTCTACTTGACAAAAGTGCTACTATCTTAGCTGCGCTTGGGACAATTTACTATGTGATAAAAACTGTCATTCGTAGATGTTTTTCCTGTCAATAGAGACTAAGGATTTCATTACCACCAAAATGCCTGTCTCAGTGTAAAGGTCAGCGGCATGTTGGAGAAAATGCCCATGTGTTCAGCTGTCACAAAACTGTCCTTCCCTCCCACAGACTCTGGAACAGCTACTCTCTGAGGGTTCACCATTTATTGCACCTAGAATGAATGTGGGCACTTGGTTATAGAAGATACTAACATTTTAAATGTGCTGCATTTTTCATTCGTGAAAAGAGACGGAAAGAGTTTTAACTTGCACATTCTGAATGTTTATGGGAAAAAAGAGTGGGCATGTGTGGGGAGTGAAAGCCTGAAAAGGGACAAAATGTTTCTGTACAGGTCACTTTCTGCCAATCTTTATATTCAACCCAACTGGAGAGATGGTACTTTGTGGAACTTAAATGATTAATAAGGTTTCCCAGCAGAACCACAAACCAACCTGAACCACAGCTGGTTGTTACAGGTGACTGTCTCGAATAAGAGCCAGAATCCTCAGAGGGCTATAATGACAACAGAACATATCTTAGATGGCTTGAAATGACCCCAGTAAGATCCTGAACAAAAGGAAAAGTCAGCGTGCTTTCCTCAGGAGATCCTCTTTGGGTTGGATAGTTTGGATTTTAGCTAATCAGAAGAAATAGTGACTTTTATTAGGTGCTTAGCTGTTGTTGCAGAAATAACACAGCTCCTTTAGCTCTTGTAGAGTTCCCTTTTCATATAGTATAGAAAACCTGGAATTAGCTCTGCACTCTGCCAAGATGGGCTTGATTTTGCTTGTTTCTCCCTCAAGATTCTTTAGATGCATGACCTTAAAACGGAAGGGAAATAGACTTAGAGACTTTGTTCCATTCACGTGGTAATAAAGCATGGTGTAATTTGGAGCCATCTCTCGATAATCTTCTATATACACAATAGATTCTCATATTCCAGGAATAGTTTTCTAGAGCACAACAAGGAAAAAGGCCAAGCCGGAAATCGGTTTTAATGTTCAGCTCAATATGTGGATTTTGATTTGGAGATAATGAAATCATTAGGCAAACAGCAAGTGAGTTAATGATTGTATATACAGCAAGGAAAAGGACCCTGTGCTCAGATTCACTGCTATCGAGAAGAAAGAGGGAAGAATCCTGGGTAGGCAGTGACTAATCATTGAGGAGAGAAGTACAAAAACCAAACCAAATCAAACCAAAACAAAATAAACAAAAACCTAGCCATGTAAGGTATAAACGATTTTCAAAATCTGAGATTTTGTTTTGCATAATTAGCTTCATAAATCAGTTAGAAATGTGGGAGATGGGCTAGTTTCTTATCTTTAGGCTTCTATCAAACATTACCATTCAATTACATTCATGTAGACTTTAGCATGTGATTAGTTTTGTATTGCTGCTGTAACAAATGACCACACATTTGGTGACTTAACACAAATCTATTATCTTTCATTTCTAGGGCTCAGAAGTCTGAAAGGGGTCTCCCTGGGCTAAAATCAAGATGTTAGGAAACTTTAGGGAAAGGTTCATTTTTGGCCTTTATCCTTGGGACCCTCTCTCCTTCACAAAGAAAGCAGCATAGTATTTTCTAGTCTCTTTCTGACTTTGACCTCTTTTCCATCACTCTCTTCCTCCTTAAAGGATTCTTGCAACTACATGACGGTACACCTGGACAATCCAGGCTAATCTCTTAATTCTAGAGTCAACTGATTAACAACCTTAATTTCATCTGCAACTTTAATACCTCCTTGTTTTGTAAATTAATGTATTCACAGGTCCCAGGGATTAGGACATGGACATCTTTGGGGAGAGAAATTATTTTTTCTAACACAACATCTAATTAATTGACTATTAAACTAACGTACTTACATCCAAGGTAATACCAATTTAAATTTACCTTGACAGAGGAGACAACATCATTCAAGCTTCAGAATGGATACAGATGTTGCTTTACTCTATGGTTCTAAAACCCTAAACTACCAACCAATCAACCGATTAAAACTCAGCTACTTCTTTCTGAAAAATATGCCTGTTTTTCCTGGTGTTCATTATGGATTCATTAGTTTTGAATGATTTTACAAAGTAGATTTTGTTTCTCACAGGAGAATTAGACTGCCTCAATAACTTTAAATTCATGTTTTCACCACCATCCTAATCCCTGCCCCATCCACTCATTATTATATTCAAGAAGTTCATTGTGGGTCAGATACTCCACTCGGTTTAGGATATTTGGAGATGAATATAACAATATTTTTTAAATGGGATCTGAAGGAGGGACTTAGAAGGAGATATGACATCAAAAAAATGTGTAGCCTTCATTACTATGAACTAATATGAAATAATAATAAGAAGGGTCCTAACTCTGACTAGGGAGGGCTGCAAATTTTCACTGTGACTGTGAACCTTGGATGTGATGGGTAGGGGTGAGGAGTGGCATTTCAGTCAGAAGGAAGAGGAAGTGGATATGGAGACCTGCTGTTCCTCCTGTCCCCTTACTCCTTACCACATTTGGTCCTTCTCTAGTCCTGTCCCCAAGGCATCTGTTGAATCTCCATTTTCTGTTTTATTAAAGGAATAAGAGGGAATAAGGTATAGACAAAGCACAATCCTACTACTTTGACATGCTGCATAAGCTCCTTATGATTTTTCTTTCTTTCCCAAATAAATCTTTTAACCACTTGCTCGTATAAACCCAATTTCCAGATATTCTAGGCTTAATCTCATTTTCCTCTTGATGGACTCTACTATGAGATAGGAAGAGAAGAAACTTGGGAATCAGACAGATCTTAATGTGAATTCCTGAGCAATCATGACAAAGCTTGTGCCCTTGAATGAATTGTTTGATTCCTCTCAGTCCTATTCAGTCAGGATGTTGTAAAATAACATGCAACTAACTTATTTATTGTATAGGCTAGACATGACGTGGTTCAATTAGGAAACTATCTTATTTTTTTTACCTCCTTCAAGCATACTCTGTAAGACTTCCCTTGCTCCAACAATACTTAGAGAAGATCCTATGGCTTTAGATCATTTTAATGAGAATAATTCCTCACCAGCATCTGTTGTTGTTTATTTTATTAATGATGGTCATTCTTACCGGGGTTAGGTGGTATCTCAATGTGGGTTTGATTTACATTCCTTTGATGATTAGTGAGGCTGAGCATTTTTCCATGTGTCCGTTGACTGCTTGTATATCTTCTTTTGAAAAGTGTCTATTCATATCTTTTGCCCACTTTTGAATGGGGCTGTTGTTTTTTTTCTTTTTGGCACATTTGAGTTCCTTGCAGATCCTGGATGTTAGGCCTTTGTCAGATATGCAAGATGTACTATTAAACAGCCAAAAGAAGGACAAATGTATGGACTTTGCAGTAACTTGGATGGATTTAGAGTCTATCATACTCAGTGATCTATCACAGAAACAAAGAACTGAACGTTTCGGATCTTGAATATTTGCCACAATACTATAAGAAAGGGATTGGCAGTAGTGGGATATTGCCAGGGGAGGGAGGGTGGGGACACAACATCAATAAGGGTACCTGATCTCAAACCAGGCAAAATGGGGACCAAAGGGAGGCCCAAACTTTATAATGACCACTTGTTTACCTAATCCTGAACTGTACCCCACATTTTTAAAATGAAAAGAATAATTCAATTTTTGCCATAAAAATTCAATTCTAAGTCGTTCTGTTTTGAATTCAATCATAAATTCTATGTGTAAGTCTCAACTAACTTCTACCTATATTGGGGAGATATCACACAGTTTCTCCTTTTAGTATTTCTTAATATATATTTTTTTCTCCTTCAATTTCTCTCTTTCTCACCCTTCAAACTCCTTCAGGGTTAAAGAGGAGAGGAGGAAAAGTATCAAAGTTATTTTTATATATCTTGTCCTGTTTGAAGTTCTAATCTTGGCTCATATTATCTGTCATTTCCTCTGCTTTGGCAAATGTTCAAATGCTCATGTTTTTGTGAGGCACAAATGTGTGGATTAGTTGAATGCCCATCAGCGACTTCCACACTGAAGTTTTGTCAACTCAGAAGGGATGCATTCTATGCCTGGCACATTGAATGTACTACCTCTTATTCCAGTGCTTTTATTTTAAGGAACTTGTTGCACCCTTTTTTGCCTTGGGTATTCTCAATAATGTCTCAAACTGGTCATCTTCTGTGGAATCCACTTGGTCAAAAGAGACTTCATCTTTTCCATGACAAATGTGAACACACATAGTCATCCTATCTGCAACCCTCTCCTCATGTCTTGCATTTCAAGGTATCTCTTGTCATCCTTCTGCCTCAAGAATTTTCTTATGGAAAGCAAGAACTAATCTTGATTTAGGATAAAACTCTGGAAGATATATGTCATGATCCTAAGGCATTGCTCTTCACATTGGACTCTTGTGAAAACTCTGAGCTGGGTCTATGGGTTTCTCTTGGTCCTCAAACCTCAAACCTTGGAGGGAGATGGCTGTCTTCTTTCAGGCACGCTATATGTCTGTGAGCTTTTATTTAGGTGTTCTGTGTCTCTTGGCTGGTGGCCAGCAGAGAACCAACTACCTCTTCTCTCCCATTAGGGAGGAGAGGTAGATACATTCCCAATGGGCAGCTCTCTTCCATTTTTCCTTAGATGAACTGGATGGGGTGATAAGCTGAAGGTTGAAAGGCTGTTATGGCCCATTCTAGTGCACCTGGGTAACTGTCTGATACACCCCTTGACTGCTGCCTTCTGAATGCAATGAGACATCTTTCATTGTCTGCAGATGTGTAACTTTGGCCACAATGCTCAGACAACAGCAAAGTGTCACTTTTATACCCAAGCTCATATGTAGATATTATAGCACAGTGCCTGGCCCGTTAGAAGACTCAGAAAAGTTTGTTTCATTTTTATTTATTCACAAAGGTTCACCTGGGCATTCCAGTAATGCCCTTACTTATACAACTTTTTAAGGAGGTATTTAAACCTATCATTCATATTCTGACTTTTTTTTTAATGAGTAAGAGAGCTGAAGGAGAAAAAAGTCAATCTGAATCTGAAGACTGCTTGGGGGAATGGAGAAAAGTAACACCTTTCTGCACGGAATATTTCTTTCTTCAGTTCAAAGGACTGTGGGCCTCATTTCCACTTGCCTTTTCTAGAAGCGAACTGTAGCTCAGCTTACCTGCTTTTAGAACAGGTTGCTTTATTTTACCTCAGCATCCAGCTAGTGCATTTGAAATTGCTGATGAAAGGTACTGTCAAATCCCTGGTCTATTTTGATAACGATTTGTACTTGTAAGGCAATCTGCCCATTAGTGTAGGAAAAGAGAATTGGGACAGCACCTTACAAAACCATCTCTGAAAGCAAGCACGGAGCCTCAGAGTCCACTGGGCAGGGATTTATATTCCTTTAGCATTTTGACTCAGCACACAAACGTGGGATGGATGGGGGTGTTTGCATTCAGTGCCAGATTGCTTGCCTACACTAGAGGCTGTCCTAAGAGATTTGTTGAATCTGCCTTTGCTTACAGATTGGAATTCAGTGAGACTTTATTTAAATGCCAAATTACAGCCCAGGGTTTCTTTACGTTTTATTTGTGACTGCCCAGGTATAATGATGTGCCAGTGATCATGACACATCAAAATGTATCCGGTGGTCTGCCAATCAGGTGGGATATAATCTGTCCCTAACCTGTTCTTGCTTATGCACTTGTACGACTAAACCAGAGGCTCTTTGTGTACCATAATATGCAATAAAATCCTTACCCATCCGTGCTACAAACTCTGCCACCCTATCCCAATATCTAACCTCAAAAGTACAGTTATTTTGGGAAAATACAAAAACTATAATTTGGAGTAAATCAGGCATACGTTTAAAGCTTTTATTTGTGTGACTTGGAGTAAACATCTCACTTTCTTTTCAAATAGCTACATTTTAAAAATACCTACATCTCAGTTTGCTATGAAGAAAAAAAAAGAGATAATATAAGCATAAGGTCTAGAATCTTACTTGGCATGTAGTAAGTGGTCAAAAACTATTAATTCTCTTCTTCCTTTAATGCTAAAATAAGACTTATTTGCTATTTTTGTCGTTAGAACGATCAGTGATGCATAAAAAAAAAAAATTACAGCAATTCTCCCAGCCTTGCCTTTGGGGAGCCAGCACTGTCTTCTATTGGCAGTTCCTCAGCGAGGGAGTGGGAGGTGACTCTGCTATTGTTTTTAGCTCTCGTGGCGTCTTATTTTGAGAGGTGTGGAAGGAAGCCCCTTTCTCCTTTTTGGTCCTCTTGTGTTAGGAATTTGCGTTCATGAGGAAGTGGCATAAATGGCTGTGGTCTTCTTTGCCTCCTTGTGGTCAATTTTAAAGGTGAAGGTCTCTCTTGGGATTGATGTCACCTCTGAAGGTTTTTACAAGGCAGGTGTTTTATGAGCACACAGAGGTTTATGATGATGGGGATTTTAGGCTCTCTTCCTAGCACCTGGTAGGAGCATAGGGAAGGTGTGAGGATAATGGATATTAATCAGGTATCCTGGGCGTGACCCACTTGGGTGCTCATCCCAGAGACTTCAGGCAAGTTACTCAGTCCATTGCAGACTTCCTCCTGTCCTTGGACCAAGTGAGAGGTTTTTCCAGCCTTAGGTCCTTTGTCCTCTCTGTTTCCCTTATGGAACTCCTACTTTCCTTCTCCTTCTAATGGCTACTTCTCCTTCCAGGTTCAATTTGAATTCACATATTTATTTGCTCACTTACCTAATTGTTGTGCCCCCACCCCCGCCCTACACTAATATAAACTCAACTGCAGAAATTAAGACTGTCTTCTCACTATCTTGCACCCAACATCTCATGTAGAAACATATAGGAGGAACTCAAAAATATTAAAGCAACAAATGAATAAATTATCCAGCCTCAGTTTCTTCATCCGCAAAGGGGATAGTAATAGATACTTGGTTTGTGGTTTACATGAGGCAGAAATGGGAAGGATCTGGTGGAGTGCCTTATATTATCATTATAAGTACATATTCTATTGTAGTCCAACAGATGTGTAATTTGAGCAAGTCTGCTAGCCCTCTAGCCTCACCTGTAAAATGAGAGCATGAAGCTATTTCAAGAGTCTCCTTTACATATATTTTTCCCAGTAAACACAGAAAAATATGTATATATGTACCTGGATTCTTAAGTGTATAAAACACTCTTGATTATACAACTAAAAATGTCCAAATATTTGAGTTTGATGTAGCAAAAATATTTGGCAACCTGTCCAAATATTTGAGTTATGATGTAGCAAAACCACAAAATTATTCATTTTCCACTGGGAAATTCATGATCACCCAAGAGTAAGGGGAATATTTTACTGGTTATAATTCCATGAGGCTTACTAGCAGTAAAAAAGAGGAGCTGGAAATAACATGATTTCTCTGCTGTGAATAAACATGTATAAAATTCACTGCAAAATTAACAGCTTTTACCATTTATAAAAACTGAGATTGCTTCTTCCATATTTCTAGATTTTCTATTCTAGGGGAGGGGGTTGGGAAGATCCAATATTCTGATTTGATATATATCTTAGTCCATTTGTGTTGCTAAAAAAGGAATACTAGAGACTGACTGATTTATTAAAAAAAGAGGTTTATTTGACTCATGGTTCTACAGGCTGTATAAGAAGCATGGTGCCAGTATCTGCTTCTGGCGAGGGCCTCAGGGAACTTCCACTCATGGCAGGAAGCAAAGGGGACCACGCATCTAATGGTGAAAGAGAAGGGAAAAAGGAGAGGGGAGGAAGGTGCCAGGCTCTTTTTAACAACCACATCTCGTGGGAACTAATAGAGGCAGAACTCACTCATTACTGCAAAAATGGCACCAAGCCAGCCGCGAGGGATCTGCCCCCAAGACCAAACATCCTACAAGGCCCCACCTCCAATGTTGAGCACCACATGCCAACATGAGATTTGGAAGGGACAGATGTCCAGACTAAATCAATGTATTTGGTTAAAATTGCTTACTCACCTGGAGGAATTATCAGGAAATCTCTCCCTTGCCAATGGTGACACAACCCATCCATCCAACTATGGGACAATGGGGACATTTTGCCTTCTTGTTCCCATATGACTTGTGGTTGGAACAGAACATAATACCCTCCCCCTTTTGCAGGGCTTGCTTCAAACTGCTAATCCAGACAATGTGTCTTCCTGAGATGCCTAGGGGAGACAGGTTGCAAGAACAGACACACCCCCTTGAATCATTTTTCTCTTTTGTTTTCTGTCACTCTGTGGCTTGATGTATCTTGCCTCCATTTTCAACAATTTACACATACCAATGATAATAACAAAAACTAACATTTATGAAGATTTTACTTTGGAGTAGCATGTAAATAGTTATATGTTACATATTGTTAAGTTATTTACACTTAATGTTATAGAAATTATTTTCATCTATCTTTTACAGATTAAAAAAACCCCAGAGGAATAGAAAGGTTAAGTAACTTATTCTGAATGATAAATTTATTGAGCAATAGTACCAGGATTTTAATGAAGGCAATATTGTAGCAGTCTGAGTCTTTAACCACTATATTGATAAATGTCAGCCTCGGTGTGAACTCTTGTGGTAGGCAAGAGCTTCTGAAATGGCTCCTCGTGATCCCTGCTTTCTGGTATTTAACCCTTTGTGCAATGTCCTCCCTTGTGTTAGGGCTAGATATAATGACTTGCTTCTAAGTGGTGGAACACAGCAAATAATAATGAGATGTCACTTCTGAGATCAGGTCATAAAAGTCTGTGAGTTCCATCTCTCTCTCCTGATGAAGCAAGTTGCTATGTTGTGACTGTCCTATAGAGAAGCCCACTTGGCAAGGAACTAAGGATGGCTTAGAGGGAACAGTCAGGGGGAACTGAGATTTTCGATTCAACATCTTGTGAAGAACTGAATCTTGGCAGCAACTACACAAGTGAGCTTAGAAGTGGATCCATTCCCACTTGAGCCTCGCAAGAACTGTAGATTCAGCAGACACATTGACCAAAGCCTTCTGAGAGAAGCTGAACCAGGGAACCTGGATCTAGTTAAGTTGTACCTGGGTTTCTGGACCACTCAAACTGGAGATGCTAGATATTTTAGGTCATGAGGTTTTGGGGTTATTGGTTACATGATAATTATAACTGATACAACACTCTAGCAGTTTTATTGTATATCTTTGCTCACTCCCTCCCTCCCCCTCCCTTCCTTTGTTCCTTCTTCTTCTCTTATTTTCTCATTCTCCTTTTCTCTCAGAATTTCTTTCTTCCTCCCTCAATTTCCTCCTTCTTCCCTTCCTTATTCTGAAATGCATGCATGTGTCAGATAATATTGTCACACATATTGTATTATTTAGTCTTCATTACAACTCTATGAAGTACACATTATAATTTTTATTTTCTAGGTCAGAAAGTAGAATCTCAAAGAGTTTATGGGATCTCGTAGCTAGTAAACTAAAGAATCAATGTGTATGCATAACTTTCTGTGCTCTCTTTCACTTTTATAATGTTATACCACTTCCCTCATAATTTTTTTCCTGTTCAATTCACTCTTTAAACCCCAATCCTACAAATAAAACTAATTGCTTTCTTATCCACGATACCTAATTTACTATTATATAAACTAATTACTAGTAATAGCATTGCTGAGTGACTTCAGTATGCCAGGTGTTATGCTAAAAGCTTTGTAGATATTATCTTCTTTACTTCTCATAAAACACTAAAACAGGTCCTACTATTTCTATTATTTAGCAGGTGAGAAAACTTTGAAGGTTGTAGATGTTGAACAACTCAGTCACAGACATGGAACATGTTTTGCTATATTTATTTGCTTTTATTGTGATAATTCATGTCTGATTTTACCAATGGACTTTGAGCTCCAAGAGGGCTCATATCAAACCATAGCACCCAGCACAAAACCTGCCCGTATGAATACTGAAGGAATGTTTATTGAACTGAATTAAATTTTGACCTCAAGTTCTCCATTCTGTGCATGTGGGCAGTCAGATTTATTCAAAGTAACTTAATTTTTTTTCACCTTATAAAATCATCTTATCTTTTCCCCCCCTGTTGTCTGGTAGTGTGTTGAAAGGAAAAGTTGCATTTAGTTTTAGGAGAAAAATGAGAGTTACAAAAATCTGATATTATTGATTCCCATAACATCCTGACCCACATAGCCGCTAGCCTTTCAAATTCCCTTCTTTTTTTATAGTCTGTTTCTCTACCTAACAAGTGATGTACAAAAGAGGGAATTCTGAGATTCTACAACAATTATAGTTATTAAATAAATAAATGCTCTCCATATATTGTTCTTGCATAGAGTTGAACTCAAAAAAGCAATATATAGAAAAAATCCTAAGCTAGGATTCAAACAATTTGTTAGTCAAAAATTAAAATCATGAGGTAACAGGAAAACTCTTTAATCAAACTCCTACATCTCAGTAATTTGAAAAATCAGTATAGTTTATCTTGGTGCCTCTTACTGAATTGTTTGTATTGTTTCATAATTCAGCCTTTAAAATTATCATCTTGATTAACTCATTCATTTAGTTAAGAAATATTTAATAACTGTTTACTATGTGCAAGACAGTGTTTTTGTAAACATAATGAAGACCTGTGCCACGGGTCTTTCAGTGTAGTGAAGAATATCAATTTTTCCTCCCTCCCTCTCTTTTTTCCCTTTCTTCTTTCCTCTCTCTCTTTCTCTCTCCCTTCCTCTCTTACTTTTTTTCTGAATGTTAGCCATGTATCAGGCAATATCTCCATATACATTGTCTTATTTTGTCCCCATTACAACTCTAAGAGGTACATATTATAATTTTTATTTAATAGGTGAGAAAGTAGAGTCTCAGAGAGTTTATGAAATCTCATAGCTAGTAAATTGAAGAATCAATATTTATATATAGCTTTCCCTCTTATAATGGTATATCATTTCAATCATAAATTATTCCCTGTTTGATTCAATCTCCAAACCCTAATCCTACAAAAAAGCTAATCACTTTCTTGTCTATGATACCTCTCTTAGTATCATATGAAATAATTGCTATATAAATAGTTGTAGTGTCGTGTAAGTGCAGAGGTTAGTGTATATTTTTAAAACATGTAAGGAAGCTTCAATTTTCCATTATAGGGGGATATCAAAATCATATGTGGTGTATAAAACTTTAAGCTATTCTAATATTTCTATATGTGCTTCCAAACTCTCTGGAATCTTCTCTAAGTGAGGAAATATAAACATAGAAATTGCCAAATAAAGATAGACATGTTGGAAAGCTTTGGCTCTTCTATAATGAATTCCTACCAGCTAATGAGTCACCCAGAAATATGACACATTTAATGTTATATCTCTGTGTACTAACATTAGCACAGAATCACACCAGGAGTGTGAGTGTAAGAACCACAGGTACCTTCTACTCCTCAAACGTGTCTCAACTTTGGAAACACCTGTGCTAAATAACTTCGTGCATATCTGCTGTGATGACTCAGAGATTTTATAACTATGTGGCACTTTTCATTGCCAGATTTTTTAAGTTAAGATTTAGAGAAAAATCTAGCACTGTGGTATGGAATATGAGATTTATGAATTTCAAACAGAATTATTCTTATCCTCAAGGAGCTTCCGATCTAACAGAATTACAAAACAGATCAACTTTTAGACTGACTATTGTTCAGGCTTATATGAAGACTACATTTTAAAATACAGAATCATCACATAGCTTCTATTCGATTCATTACATAGAAAAATGCTGTAATATTCTTTGAAATAACAGTATCATTATTAAATAAAGCAATAACACTCATATTTATCTTATACATCACAATTTATTTTCCCTTTTTATTCTGAACCTTCCATTTGACTACATAGCCCTTTGTTTCTTCATTATTATTATCAACCCCCTCCCCCGGTATTCATGGCTCTCTTTCTTTGAAGACATTTACTAGCTGTGCAATGTTCATGTTCCAGGTACTACGATCATCACAGTTAACTTACACATCTGCATGAAGAGCATAGATAATATCTCGGACTTGTTGAGAATACTCTACAGCTTCTAAAGCATGCTCTGGCCAAAATGGAACTCATGACCTGCTTCTCTTCCCTGTTCCTCCCATCGGTTCTCTACCCCTCCATACCATAATCCCTCAAGACGAAATACTTGTGGTCTTAAACTCCCCTCCCTTTCAGTCCCTCTATTCTATGAGCATAATCAGTTCTTCCTCAAGGATGTTTCTTCTTTTCACCATTTCCCTTCTTCTCACTTTCTTAGTTCTTGTCACATGGCTGTATTCTTGCTAGTCTTTCATACTCTAGTCTCTTTCCCCCTAAGTCTACCCCACATACACTGTTAAATGACCTTCCTGCATTACGGTTTCTGTTCATCATTCTTTTTTGGCAAAGTGTACAGTAGATCACAAATTACTACTGTATCTCATTTAGCCTTATTTTTCTCTGCAGTGTACTTGTTAGTTTTTTTAATTATAGAAGTTTTTTCTACTCATTTTTAAAAGAATAGAAAATAACATTTTAAATAACAGGTAAAAATTTTATGCGCACCCTTTGCAAGGTTTAGTCTTTCCACCAAGAATATGGAATGAAACATTCCATATTTAACTATAAAATTTCTCATATGACTCTGAAAAGTTTAATAACCCTTTTCATAAAGCTTTCACATATCTCTTCTTTGTGATGTTTCTAGATTACTTATAGAAATGCAACTCCGGCCCTTAAAAAATAGTCCCTAATTGGTTATTATTGTTTTCTATAAGAATTTACATATGTGTTAATTTAAAAACATTCTTACTTAACTCTCACTGATCCTAGGAATTTTCATTTTGTTTTCTTGGAATTTCTAGTCATATAATCTTATATATAATCTAATAATTGCAACTTTTCTACCCCTTTCATTTTCACACCTTATGAGATTTGAATAGAACTTCTAGGAAAATGCTAAATAATAGTTGAAACAGTCTACATCATTGTCTTGTTCTTGATATCAGTGGGAAGTACTCTACTGTTTCATTATTAAGTATTACTTTAGGTATTATTTTGTGATATGATGTTTATATGTAAGTATCCTTTTCTTAGCTTTCTAAGCATTTTAATCAGGAGAAGTTATTTATTTTTATCAAATGTCTTTACGCCATCACCTAAAAGAAAAATATGATTTTTTCAATTATTTTTGCAATGTAATCTAAAATATATTTTCTAATATAAAATGAATGCTCCTTTTCTTCACCAGTTTGCAGACATGATTTAAGATACATTATGAATAATTTAAAGGTTGGTGGTCTATTGATTAGGAACCCTTCCCTACAGATGATTATAACCCTAATACTACCCTAGTTCAAATCTTGGTATGCTTTGTTTGTTTATTTCCAGAGGTTATTTAATAGGTGTTCAGAAAGAATTAATCTGTGGTCCTCCACCATGGTCTCCTTGTTGATACTGAAACTTCTTGAGAAATGTGTGTGACCAACCTCTCCTCTCAGTTGGAACTAATGATATTCTTCATAAGAAAGATACCCATTAAACAACAACAAAGAAAGGTGACTTTTAAAATTACGACTTCATATCACATTTTCCCACAGATTAAACCCCTCAGAATACCAAAAGTCTCTGTGAGTGTTTGAAACCTTTCTGCACAACCAGTTTTATGCTGAGTTTTTTGAAAAGGTAGGGATTTCTCCTAACTCTTTGTCCCTGGAATGCTGAAGCTATGTTGCATGTATATTAAAGTATAACAATGCATATCAAGTCAAATGGATGTCTGTCTGGGAGTTAGCAGTGGGAAGGTTCAGTTCGGTTCTGAACTTAACAGATTCAAATAGGTCACACTTATATAATAATGTTATTAATTCATATTAATTCACATTATCAAATTTACCAAGCTTTTAAACTGTGTTTTCTATTAGATGAAATAGCTCCTCCCTTCTTTTAGCTTTTTATCCTCCACTTATTTCTAACCTGAAGTTTCCCAGATCCCATGTCTTTCTAGCTAATGACTTTGTCCTTAATTTTCCTAGAGTATATCTTCAAATACACAGATCAAAGTTGTGGAAGTTCAATTTTTTTCTTTCTTTCTACCTTTTTTTAGATTGACAATAGAATAGTTATATACATTTATGGGGTACAATGTACAATGGGAAGTTTTGATATATGTACACAATGCAGTATGATTAAATCAAGGGGATTACTGCATCGCTTACCTTGCTTACTGACCACTTTTTATGGTGAGACATTTGAAATTTATTTTCTTTGTTATTTTAAAACACATAATACATTATTACTGACTATGGACACACTGATGTGCAAGAAATCTCAAATCTGTTCTTCCCGTCTGAGTAAAACACCTTTTGATCAGCAACTCTCCCATATCCCCTATGTCCTTCCTCTTCACTGTCCCCTGCCCTCAGGTAACAACCATCTACTCTCTACTTCTATAGATTCCACATATAAATGAGAACATCTATATATTTATATGTAGATGCTCTCTCTATATAAGACACACACACACACACACACACACACCTATATACATCATATATACATATATACATGAATGTTCCATGGTATGCAAGATATATATATCTCCAAGACAGGCAAGATATATATATATATATATATATATCTCTCTGACCTCTTCTTATAAAAATACCAATTGCATTCATGACAGTTTAACCTTCATGACCTAATTACTTCCAAAGACTCTGTATTCAAATATCATCACGTTGGAAATTAGATTTCAACAGATGAATTTTGGGGTGACCCAAACATTCTATTAATAACAATTGAGTATTTTTAAACATATTTTTGTTGTTTTAGGTTTTTTTTAAACTTTTCTCTTTTAACTTCTATGCCAGAATTGAAAGTGACTTACTAATCCTGAATTGTACCCCCACCTCTTTAAAATAAAATAAAATAAATAACAAAAAAGCGATTTACGTATGATGGTTGCTATATTACAATATTTGTTCGCAAATTTACTTTACCAAAGAGATTGACATACTTTTCTTTGCTTAATTTTATTTTCTTGGAATTTCTGGTCATATAATCTTATATATAATCTAATAATTATAATTTTTCTACCCCTTTCATTTTCACACCTTATGAGATTTGAATAGACCTTCTAGGAACATGCTAAATAATAGTTGAAACAGTCTACACCATTGTCTTGTTCTTGATATCAGTGAGAAGTACTCTAGTTTCGTTATTAAGTATTACTTTAGGTATTATTTTATGATATGATGTTCATAAGTAACCTTTTCTTAGCTTTCTAGGAATTTTAATCAGGAGAAGATATTTAATTTTTATTAAATGTCTTTATGCCATCACCTAAAAGAAAAATATGATTTTCTTTTCAATTATTTTTGCAATGTAATCTAAAATGTATTTTCTAGTATAAAATGAATGCTCCTCTTCTTCATCAGTTTGTAGACATGATTTAAGATATGTTATAAATAATTTAAAAGTTGGTGGTCTATTGATCAGGAATCCTGCCCTACTGATGATTGTAACCCCAATACTACCCTAGTCCAAATCTTGGTATGTTTTGTTTGTTTATTTCCAGAAGTTATTTAATAGGTGTTTAGAAAGAATTAACATTGTGGTCCTCCACCACGGTCTGCTTGTTGATATTGAAATCTCTTGAGAAATGTATGTGGCCAACCTCTCCTCTCAGCTAGAGCTAGCTAATGATATTCTTCATAAGAAAGATACCCATTAAACAACAACAAAAAAAGGTGACTTTTAAAATTATGGCTTCATGTCACATTTTCCCATAGATTAAACCCCTCAGAATATCAAAAGTCTCTGTGAGTGTTTGAGACCTTTCTGCACGACCAGTTTTATGGTGAGATTTATGAAGAAGTAGGGATTTCTCCTAACTCTTTGTCCTTGGAATGCTGAAGCTATGTTGCATGTATATTAAAGTGTAACAATGCATATCAAGTCAAATGGATGTCTGGGAGTTAGCAGTGGGAAGGTTCAGTTGGATTCTGAACTTAAAAGATTCAGCTAGGTCACACTTATATAATAACGTTATTAATTCATATTAATTCACATCATCAAATTTACCCAGCTTTTTAACTGTGTTTTCCATTATAAATGGGTGTGATACCAACCATCATTTTGTTTAAACTTGAAGGACTCCTTTTAACATTTCTCGTAAGGCAGGTCTAGAGGAGATGAACTCACTCAGCTTTTTTTTTTTCTGGGAAAATCTTTATTTCCCCTTCATTTTTAAAGAATAGTTTTTCCAGGTGTTGTGTTCTTGTTTGGAAGTTTCTTTTTTCCAGCACTTTGAATATATCATCTTATAAGCTTTCTGTTGAGAATTTCACTAATACTGTTTTGAAGGCTCCTTTGTGGGTGATGTGATTAATTACTTTTCTCTTGCTGCTTTCAAAATTTCCTTTTTGTCTTTGACCTTTGACAATTTGATTATAATGTGTCTCCGTGAATTTCTCTGGATTCAGCCTATTTGGGACTCATTCATGTTCTTGAATATGGATGTCCATTTCCTTCTCTAGATTTGAAAAGTTTTTGGCTATTTCTTTAAATAAACTTTCTTTTCTTTTTCTTTTTCTGACAGTTTTTTTTTTAATTGGTAGAGATGGGTTTTTGAAATGTTACACAGGCTAATCTTGAGTTGCTGGTCTCAAGTGATCCTCCCACTTGGGTCTCCCAAAGTTCTGGATTATAGGCATGAGCCGCCATATCCAACCCTTTTCAAACTCTATATAATATATATTTGTCTATTTGATAATTTCCCATTCGTCCTTTATGCTTTCTTTACTCTTTTTACTCATTTCTTTTGTTCCTCTGATTGGATAATTTCTAAAAACCTGTCTTTAAATTCGCTGATTTTTTTTTCTTGATGTTTCTTGATTTTTCTATCATTGAACCCCTCTAGTGAATTTTTCAATTCAGTCATTGTATTCTTCAGCTCCAAAATTTCTGCTTAACTTTTAAATATTTAAAAAATTGTTTTTGTTATTGTTATTTTGCATTATTTTTCTGAGCATATTGAACATCTTTATGATGGTTAGTTTGAATCACTTGTATGTGAATTCATATACGTTTGTTTCCTTATGGTTGGTATCTTAAGAAACATTTGTTCCTTTAACTGATCACGTTTTCCTGTTTCTTCATGTGCCTTATACCTTTGTGTTGAAATTAATTCATTTGGTAAAACAGCCACCTCTCCTAGTCTTTGTGGACTGTCTTCATGCAGGCAAAGACTTTGAGCAATCAGTCCAGGCTGATATTCTGGGAGACTCTCATACCTCTTCTATGGATGTGTCTTCTGTAGACTTATATGTGTAAATTCCCAGTTAGAAGGATTTATTCATTTCTTACTTCAGGGGCACAAGATCTCTTGCTCCCTCTGGTGCTTATCTATATGGTCTCTGGTGCTGCTAAAAGCCACTGAGTTCTCTTTTGTTCTCAGTAGCTTCCAGAATTCTGGATTATGCCAGGCTGCACGTGTGCTCCAACGTAGGCAAGACAGAAATCAGTCCTTTAGGTGGCCAGCTCCAAAAGGCAGAGTATTTTATGCTATTTCCACTCTTTGCTTTCCCCACTGTGGGAGAGGCTGCTAGGTAGTATTGGCTACGGTCTCCTGTATCACAGGTCTTGTGGAGCTGCAGCAAGCCTCCCAGTTCTCTTTTTATTCTCCTTGGCTGTTGTGAATCTAGATTGTGCCAGGTACTGTAGCATCCTGAGACAGGTGAGACAGAAACCAATCCCTCTGGAAGCCCTCTACAAGGTATATGTTGGACATATGTTCTAAGTCTTTCCTTCTCCAGGGAAAAGCTCAAAATTGGAAATTCTTTCCACTTGTTCTGTGTGGAACCAGTGGGAGTCAGGAGAGGGCCTTATGGCTGTGGATGTGTACTGGTCCAAACTCTTGCCTTTATTTGCAGTGGTCCACTTTCCTGTCAGTATTTAGATTTAGGTAACACAGAAACAAATTCCTCATAAAGTTACCACCACAAAAGTCTGAATATTGAAAGTGTGCTTGAGTGTTCTCTTTTCCTCTCCAAAGAAGAGCTGAGAGCTGGTAAGTTTTTATTGGTCATGCTGTGCTGAGCTAGCATGCAGGACCATGCCAAATGAGTGCCATGAATTTTCTTACCAGTTTGCTGTGGTTGGTTTCACTCTTGACTGAGATGTAGGCGCCTTTTAACTGCTTTGTGGAATTTGTCCACGTGTAGCTGTTGACTAGGTACCTCCATGAAGGAAGGAGGGTCTGGGGGTTCTTATTCCCCCATCTTGCTTATATACTGTACTTTATATATTGAAAGTACAAAAGTAAATATATACACTTTAATTTGGTTGCATTATTTTATGATTTATATTCTCAGTGTCTTTATTTAGTTTTTTCAAATATTTTCTCCAATAAATTATGAGAAAATTATGTTAAATTATCTATAGAAATTGAATTATTATTGTATTCTTACACTTCAAGCTATTTTTGTTGTATACTTTTTGACGTTATGGTGACTTGGAATGCTTTCGTAGAGACCCACTCCACTGAACATTAGGATAAGAAATTACACATTACATATGATATTATAGAACCAAGGAGGATATTAATATGGCAGTGGCCCTAATGATGTATGAGTGAGCTAGGGCTCAGAGTGTTTATGGAATTGTTATTCTAGTGAAAATGTACCTTGATCAGTTGGTTGATATATCCTAGGCACACTGATGAGTGAAAGAAAAGATAGAATCTCTGAAAATCACTAAAGAAAATATTTTTAAAAATGATATAGGATCTGGCAATTTGCTAATTTTATGAAAGACAGAAATGATTGTGTTCCTTGGGCTAACATATTTTGGATGTAAAGACAAGCAAACTGATAGCAGAAATATACTTCTCTTCAAAAACTTTGCTTGCTTACTAAAACATCATAAAAGTTTTATCTGATTAAAAGAATAAAGTGATTCTGAGTCACGTTTGAAATCTGAATGTTGTTCAGCAGGTATAAAATTTTCCCCTAAGTTACAAATTCATAACTGGATTCCATGTTTTTTTCCCCATTGTAGTCTTGTTCTTGCTCATTTGAGTGATGCATGATAATGTGATTAATTGCTCTAATTTTTCTTCAGCAAACCTTAAGTTCATAGTTGCAGAGTACATGGGTCATCATTTTCTAATAGGCACACATCTAGTTAATAAGCGCATGTGATACTTTGCTTTTACTGTACTATAATAATCCAAGCAATGGAATCAGGGAGTAGCAATTTAAAAAGAAAAGGTTCGAGTAACCGTAGAAAAGACTAAGAATGATGCTCTTCTTTTTATTCTCTGCTTCAAAGTATATGCATTATCCTACAACTTTTTAATACCCTTACCAATCCAAGTCATCCTCACCTTTTGATTATTTCCATTTCCTCTTAATTTGTACTTCTGCTTCCACTGTTACTATTCTTCAGTCTATTCTTAACATCAGAATGTTCCTTTTAAAAGCATAGGTTAAATAATGTTTTATTTTTGCTTAAAACCCTCCAAATGGCTCCCCATTTCTTTAAGAATAAGTTCTATCAATGAGTTCATATGAACCTCATGTGATCCAATTCCTATCATCTCGTTAACTGTATTTCTTTGTTCCCTCTGTTGAAGCCCCATTTGTTTCTAAAACATGCGAGATAAACTTTGACTGTAGAGTCTTTATACTGGCGTATTCTCTTGTTTCGAAAGTACTTCCAAATATCCATTAAGCTCACCTCCTTACCTTCTTAACCCTTCTAAATTATAGCTCTGTTACTTTTTAACTTATAGTTGCCACCTCAGCTTCCAGTTTTCCTTATTATGCTCTGTTGTTTTATTTTTCCACAGCATTAGTTACTCACTCACACAATATAAAACATGCTTACTAATTAATTATGCTTGATGATTATAATATGTCTTACCCATCTAAAGTATAAACTGTGGAAGGGTAGCAAACTTTGCCTTTTTTAGTTCACTGACGTATTTCAAAAACCTTGAATAATGTCTAGCACATAGTAGGCATTCATTAAATATAAGTCAAAAGACTTTACTCATTTAGAATGAACCAGCCTTGGAATATTAGTTATTCTTGGGGAGAAAGGAAGACGGCAAAAAAGGATATGAAAAGTGAGTCTTTGCTATAAGTATTCTTACTCAAAGACACATACAGAAAGAAAGCAGATATATGGTGAAATGTTGACATTAAACATATTCTCAGTGACATGTGCATGCAAAAGTTTGTTAAAATATCATTTGTACTTTAAATATGCTTAATCATTTATAATTAAAACTAAATACGACAATATCATTACAATCTATAATGAAGCCCCAGACCCAATTATCAGTGTTTAAGGAACTCATCTGTAGGTGATATACTTGAGCACTTGTAGATCAAGAGTGTGCCTTTGATCTGGCCAGTGTTTATACATATTAGAAAAGTGCGGGATGTGTTTAAAAACTCCTCAAAGCATCCTTTCTTTTTTCACAACTGTCACACTTCCCTCCATCCCTCCTCATACAGTATTCTCTGGTGCCCATCCAGACAACATTCAATCCTTTAATAATGTCGCTTGAGACTCATGGGATGTACTGACTACACACTTCTTGAGACATCAATAAGGGTACCTGATCTCAAACCAGGTGAAGTGGGGACCAAAGGGAGGCCCAAACTTTACCTGTACGATGACCACTTCTATACCTACCTAATCCTGAATTGTACACCACGTCTTTAAAATAAATTTGAAAATACAGCAGGGACTATGCCTTTTGCACATTATTCTGTCCCTAGTGATATAAAATGGTCCTAATATATGTCAAACAATAAATACATATTGTATAAATAGATGAATAAAAATCTACACAGAATCATACTTTCTCTACCACAGAGCCAATATACTGTGCTATAACAGGTAGACTCTGAGGATATAATCTTTCTGTATTAAAAATAACAGATATCCAAATGGTGGGATTTGGAATTCTCTAGTGACAAGGAATCCAGCAGTGTTCAGAGGATTGAGGAACCTTTCAGATGGTCTCACATCACACCAATCTGGTGACTATCTTCATCTACTCCCATAACTCTTTTTTTCCCAGCCCAAAGTTGGGACATAACTAGTAGATGCCAAATCACCATGGATTGTTCATGGGCTGGTTAAGATATATATAGACTGAAGACTGTTTTTTTGCTAGGACATTTTTTTCCGTATAGATTTAAGGTAGATTTCCCACCCCTGGAAAACCTCAACTTAAGTGAATCTGGAATCAATGCATTGTTATATTATTTCATGTGGAATTTAGTGTGTCTGAAAGATGCATTTCTATTTGTGGCATCTGGTGAGGATGATATTCATGTATTTGAGAAGTGCTACAGTGTTTAAAGTAGGGAACAGCTCCAAATCCAGATGTTCTTTTGTGTGTGATTACTCTTGGCTTTTCAATCTTTTACAAGTGACAGAAACATAGAGGTGATGTCACTGTTGAGATCAGTAATCTCTTTTGTGCTTGTACTCTCTTTTTCTCTCTGTCTCCACGTTTATTTCTCCCTTGCTTTCCATTCTTAGTAAACTGAAAGAACATTTTCTGAAATTTTGGGATCAAGGAGTTTCAGTTCCATCCTTAATGAAGTTATGTTGGGTTTCTCAGGAAATCATTGGAGGCTTTACTAATTTGCTTTTAAATTTGGATTTATAAAACTTGCCTCTGTACTGTCTGACCTAAAAATTTAGATAGGCGGCTATCACTCTTGAGTAAATATAGTATAAATCAGGGTTGATACCTCCCTCTTGCTTAAATTCTAAGGGAAGGGGGTTAAAGAGTGGACCTTGGGATTACAAAATTCTAGTCATTGTGTGTGCTTCAGGATTATTTTTTAAAAATATTTTTAAAATTTTAGAAATGGATCACGATCTTTGCTATTTGATGGAAGCAACTGGGTGTAATTTAGAAAGTGCCATTGCAGTAGTAGAAAATATATAATAACTATAATATTCCAACACAGCTGATGCCTGGAAGAATTCCTCTACTTGAACTTTGCTGCTCATCAATTAATGAGCATTCTGCATACTATAATGTGTGTCTCATATACATAGTGGCAAATAACCTTTAAAGAAGAAATTATTTAAGAGATTGCATATGTATTATGAGGACATTAATTAATTATGTTGGTATCCTCAGAAGATTGATTTTTTTTTCATAGTTTAGACAAGGAGACAAATGTCTTGAAAGAAAAGTTATTATATTACCATTTCTAAAATCATGATTATTTTGTTTTTGGTTTGCTCAATGATTTTTGATGGACAAATATTCTGGATAGTAACAAGATACAATTTTTAAGTGTCCTCATTCCATAATATCATTCTTTTTAGGAGCAAAGGAAGTGGGTGTGATTGGCATTTGAAAATTTGTTGTTCTGAAGCACAGGCAAAAGCTTGTACAACTTTAAATATTGACCTAGGATCATACTGGATGATAGTAATGGTAGGAGGAAAAAAATCTCCTTAAACCAAAAATGTGTTAGACAAATGATGCATGCTGACTCAGATGTCCTTATCTTTTGACAAATGTATTCCAAAAGAATAAAAGATAATTTTTATTACATGGATGAAGTTTATCTGAAACAAAACTGATTGCTAAACAGATTGAGTTTTTATTATAGCATAAAAAAAGTTCTCAAGAAGCATCATTTGGGGGGGTGGATTGACTGAAAGTCTGAAGACCCCTTATGTTTCTACACCTATTAAGATGCATAAAAAGCTTCCTTTGCACTATTAATTTATATTGCATCATTGAAGGGAATTACTTTAAAACTGTATTAACTAAAATCAAGGTAAGAGTCTTCATTTATTTGGTTATTATTTAATTATTAATGAATTGATGATTTCATTTAGACTTGCAAAAATTCACTAGTACTTTTCAAAAACTTGAATCAACTCATAGTAAGAGACACACAAATCAAAAAGACTTCTTACTGAAGGAAGTCACATGTGGCAATAGCAGAAACCTCCCCTAATAATGGGTGTGAGGTAGCCACACAGAAGTAATCATGTAGGATACTTAATGCCAACACAAAAGAGCAGATCAAGTATTCGTACTTTCTTCTCAGGGCAGAATATTTTTTGTACATTCAGTTAGCCATATTGCCCACCAAAACCCACCTGATCTTCACAGTAAGGTAGGACAAAGAGACTGAGAGAAACAGAATGTGACTCTGATGCTGAAATAGAAGGCATTCCTATAGAATAAGCAACTGTTAGCAGAAAATTTATGAAGTATACAGAGGAAACTTAACATCTTTTATCAGTATCATTGGTAAAAACTGTACTTAAAGGATAATTTAAATAATAGCACTTACAAAAATAGATATTTGTTCTACAATTGAAACTCAGTCACATACTCATGATTGTAATGAGTATGACAAGATATTACCAACTATGCTGGCCGCTGTAGTGGAGGAGAGATGGTCACAAATTAGTCTGATGGAAGGGTGAGGGAATAGAGACACCTTTCTGGAGGAAATAACATCTGAGATTCATCTTGAGAACTGGATAAAATTTATCTAGACAAAGAAGGAATGTGTGCATTTCAGGCAAGTAGGCTCTTGTGTTCAAAGTCTAGGAAGAATGAGAATGCATATGTTCAGAAAAGTAAAAGTTCATTTGAATTGTGGAAGTATTCATTGAATGGAGGGGTTTGGGAAGACACGAAGTTGGGGAGTAGACAAGGGATATGGAAAGCAATTGGATGCTGTGTTAATGTGCTTGAATTTTTTCCTGAGAGTGATGTTGAGGATATTAAATAATTTTAAGCAGAGACTTAGTATAATTTTGTCGCATGTTTTAGAAAAATTATGCCAGAATGTTTGAGAAGAATGTATTAAACAAGGTCTGTCCAAATATAGGGAGAAATCTTTTGAGTTTCTTGTAAAAATTGAGGTGTGGGGTGACAAAATTCTGAAGATGGGAAGTTTCAGGATAGAGATGAATTGAATGGAGGAGAAAGGTATAAAAGTTAAAATGCCAGGAAGAAAAATCAACTGATTAGGTATTGAGGATAGGAAAAGACTCTCGAAAAACTAGGTGGACATGATTGGTGCTTACTGAAATAATAGTGAGGGAAGGGAGCTGGTTGTGATTTAGGGAATGATGGATTCAACTTGGTAGGTATTGACTTGATTTGCTTGTCGCATATCCTGAAGGTACCATGTCCAGTAGCTGTGATGCCTACAAGCGTTACATTCATAAGTGAGATCCTCACTGAACATATAAACTTAAAAGAGGCTTCTTGGATATAAATTAGGTAACTCAGAAAAATGAGAAGAAAATGAAAAAATCTTGGCAAATATTGAGGTAAAAGGGAATGAGCTGGAGAAAGAAGGTGTTGGGAAATTCGCTGTAAAAACAAACAAACAAACAAACAAAAAGACAAAAAAAAAAAAACACCCCAAACTACAGAAAACTTGATATCACCTGATAGAAGACCGTTCTTTACAGAATTCACACGTAATGTGTTTTGCAATTTGTTGGTTTTAAATTGAAGGAATAAGAGATGAAAGTAAATGATTTGGCCATGAGTTACCAAGTATCTGAATGTTAGTTTTATATTAATGGTCTGGATATATTAGCCAGCAAGCTTGTCAGGACCAGCAGATGTTGCTGGGATTAAGGACATGAGAGGAGGGATTAGCACAAGGTGAAGGGCCCATAAAAGTGCCTTTACACAATGAACAATAGGAATTGGTAATAATTTAAGGGGCAACAAAGGCAATGCCAAAACTTAATTTCCCATTACATTAGCTCAGCCAAAAGAATTCAGTGGTCCAGTACCATATCTGCCCACTTGGGAACAAACTACAGTCAAAGACATCTGGAACAAAATGGGGAAAAATTTTTAACATATTACCCCAAGAAGCAAATTAGGATAATATGCTTAATGTCTTAATGTCACATTCTTTTTGGAATGTTATGGAATTGACATATTAACTAATGTGGTTTCCAAGTATTACAAAGATGGAAACATCTAGGATTATAGCTATAAAACACATCAACAGAAATAAATTATTATAAACTTTGAAGATTGGTAAATTTTGAAGTTGCCTCTACAAAGATAGAATAATAATTAAGAAATAATAAAACTAGAGATAGCATGACATGCCAAATGTAGAAATCTCAAACAACACTGTCTTCTAGTTTTCCTAAAACAATGTGGTTTATGCGCAAAGTATCCAGCACTCATACTCTAATCACTGGCCATGAGTCAGCAATGACTGACTTTCTTCTTCCAACAGGGCCATATCTTTGGTCTGGATTAGTAGGGAATTGACATACTCTTCTTGAAATTTTAAATAGGTCAGCCTCAATCTATCAAATCCGAAAATTCAGATCATCAAAAACCTTACAGAGTTATGTGCTGAGAGTTCTCAGAAGGTATCTCAAATATGCTCTGGAAAATATATCCATCATCAGTTTGGTTGGTTATCATGTGATCTTACTGTGTTGTCTCCTGTCTGGACTCCCACTAATGGGTTTCTCTACATTTATCAGACACTTTTAGGAACATCTATGGTTTTTACAGAATTCTGTCATCTGAAGCTACAGTGTATTGCTAACTCTTGCCAGTTTCATCCTTTTATAGTCCACAAAGCGATAGCTGGGCTGCTCTTATAAGAGGGAAGAATAGCTCTCATTCTCTTGTTTTATATCCTGTTAGAGGGTACTAAAAGCAGCATTCCTTGGGTATCAATGTCCATTTATTCCTGGAGTAAACATATAATGAATGCTGACTCATTCCAGGCATGGCGCTTGGTACTGGGTATAAAATAGTGAGGAAAAGCAGTCAGCCACCTTAGTAGAGGAGCAAATCTTTATGCAAATAAATCTCATAATGACACATACACAAGTATAAGACTACAATCATGGAAAGAGTTTTAAAGGAAATAAAGAGACTACTATGTTATTTGAAGGATCAATAAAAGGTAACTCGGTAATGTAGGGATAGACAGAGTAGGAATGAAGAGTAGATTATCACAACAGAAGGAACATCCAAAGACTCTGTGGCAGTTAGAGTTTGGAGCTTCTCAGGATCTGAAAAAAATCCAGAGTGGCTAAATTACAGAGAGTAAGGGAAAGAAGGATGCAACCCAATGCTGGCAGAGCCTGTAAGAGCCAGACCATGTCTTGTCAAGGTCTGATGTCTTCATTCCAACCGTGAAGTATCATATCTGGGTTGTGAGAAAAGTAAATGTCCGTATCAAAGTTGTGAGCTGCTATGGGGAGTTAATTAAAGAGAAACAGGGTTTATTTTAAGTGAAAGGAGACTTTTGTGTTTTATATGGAGCCCTCTTCCACCCCCTTCACCTATATTCTCATTAGCACTGAGTGATGAGTAAGGAGATAGATGTGCTTGGAGATAAGTCTAAAAAACAGCTTGTTAAGGTCAAGTTTTTTTTCCCTCTCCTCTGATGACTCTGACTTTCTGACTGGAACCACCTTTTCATGCATGGCTCTGTAGGAAAACCCTCATGAAAAACTTACTTTAGATAGAGCTCTCCCAGCAATTTACCAAAGATGCCCCACCCATTTCTGAAGGCCCGGCCCATTAAATTTTAGCTGGGATACCCATTTGATCAGGACAGAGAAAATGTATCTTCTTTATTGCTCTCAGAATCTCAGTGTCCCTAAAGTCTCCATGCTAATGTCAGTCCCTCTAGTCAGAAAAGACAGTTTTCCTGATTTTATGACTTTATGATTTCATCTCATAACTTGAGATGTATGATTCATATGATAGAATTGTCCTCTTTTCATCAAGTCTACAACAACTAGCTTCAAATGTTTTTGTGGTTTCAAATATCATATCTAGTTAGCTAAATCAACTGTAAAGATTAAAAGTAGAATAACACAGTAATTTCAATTGTCGCTAGATGTGGTCACATATTTTAACTTAGGTATTTAAAATCCTGAAATCTTGAACAAGTTTTTCCAGTTACTGATACTAAATGTCTTCATCTGAAAAAGAGTTGCATAGTAGTAATGACTATATACAATAAGAGTATATACAAAGTACTTGAAAAAGTACCCGGCATTTCACATTCAAAAATGATAATTATTGCCATATCATTATTATTAATCGGGTTTAATGGTGAGTAGTACAGTACAATAAAGGTAGGTACCTTTCTAACCAATCTTCTTTTTCTTTCTTGTTATGATCATCGATATTAGTAATTCTTCTCTTAATAAGCAGCACACGAGATTATTTTATATAAGCCTTTATAAAAATGGAAAACTTAAGTTTTGCATTCTAGTCCAAAAGCATATGGGAAAAACAGTTTCAGAAGCTTTAAATATTAACAAGAGGAACACGGCATAATGATAGAGGGAAGAAGTGAGAGCATGAATGCTCAGAATTGCTTTTAGTGGGAAAAAGCAGCCAGCATTTGTTGAGAGCTAAAGATTTTTTTTTAAATAGATATGAATTTAATTGGCAGGACTTGGCATCATTTACAGGAAAATATGTTTTATTTATTTCAGTTTAAATATATTTCAAACACTATTTTAAAATCCAGTTCGCCAAGTGATGGGGCCGCTGTTAAGTGGTTCAGGATTTAATGCCCTAGTTAGCCTTTCACCTCTAAGGCCTTTGATCTAGCTCCATGTAATTAAGCTCCTACATTAAATGAGTTTTATGGGATCAGAGAGCCCCAGGTGGAATATGGACATCGCGTACTAAGAAGCCATTTTGGATAATTGGCAACTTTAGCTTGAAAACCGTTTGGGGTGGGAATGGACTACTAAGAAGCCATTTTGGATAATTGGCAACTTTAGCTTGAAAACCGTTTGGGGTGGGAATGGATGGGTATTCAACTTTATGGAGGCATCCATAGAAATAAATACTAGTGATGAAACCAAACTCTTTCTATTTTTAATCAGGGCCAACCTGAGGCAAAATTATAAAGTAGATGAAGAGTGTCTTCACTAGAATTCCATCTCTACCAGTGCTTGTCTCCCTCTCTTCCTTCTGTTTTTAGAGGGATTGGAAATGCACACACATCTGTGAGATGCCATTTTTCACTGGGGCTCTTTTACCACACCACACTGCAGAATTAACCACAACCATTTCATCTTCATAGGGGATATGTTCTAAGACTCTTCCCAGTGGACACCTGAAGCTGTGGATAGTATGTACTGAACCCAATATACAGTATGTTTTTCTTTAACAGATAACCTAGACATGGCCACTAAGTGACTAAGGGGTGCGTAATGTAGACGGTGTAGATATGCTGGACAAAGGAACGATTCAAGTCTCAAGCAGGAAAGAGCAGGCGGTGCGAGATTTTGTCACTCTACTTTGAATGGCATGCAATTTAAAACTCATACATTGTTCATTTCTGGAATTTTCCATTTAATATTTTTTGGACCACAGTTGACCACAGATAACTGAAATGGTGAAAAGTGAAACTGTGGGTAAGGTGGGGTAGGGGACGGCTGTACACACTGGAATAAACTATTTGCAATTCTCTCTAGCATGAAAACTCATAGCTTCATGTCATTTCTCGTGCTGTCGTCAGTGCTTAGAAGAATGATTGATACCTAGCCCCAAACTCCCAGGGCTCTCTGGTGAATATAGCTGTTTACTATTCAAAACTGAAACAAGAACCTCCTCCTCTAAAAACCTTGTGTGGACATCCCAAGTGGAATTAGACACACTCATGGCAGAACTTCTTCATCTCTGTCCCATCTGTATCCTGAACAGCCTTCTATTACAGCATCCGGGCATTAGGATAGAGTAGGTTATGGCATGAGAGCCCCAGATCTGCATGACTTGGTATAAGGAAATTTATTTCTCAATTTCTTGCATGTCTGTTATGCTTGGTGGGTGATGTCCCTTCACAAGGTCGTTCAGTGACATGGACTGAGAGAGACTCTACCATCTTATGGTGGGCACCATATTTGCAACTAACTCCAGGGATTACCTTGACAGGGAAAGAGAAACTGTGAAAAACTCACATCCACTTCTAAACATCCTGTCCAAAGTGACAGTCATTTCTGCTTGTGACCCGCTGGTCAGAATTCATGATGAGGCATCAACCTAACCATGAGGGAGGATGGAAGAAGTAAGAGTGCAAATAAACTCTTGGGTGAGCACTGCTGTCTCACACATAACCTGTAACATGTTAGTGTTCTTGTTTCTATGACTGCTTCCCCTATTACTCATATTTTATGTCCTCCAGGGTTGGAAATTTGTCCTCATGCAATGTTCAAATATGGTGCACTGACAATGAAGTCATGTTAAGGAATTAATGTATTAGCCTATAAGGAAAGAGGTAGAGAACACAATACTTAATTCACTTGAACTCATTCAATTCCTACCAGAACGTAAGGTAGCATTGCTCTCTTCATTTTGTAGCGAGGAAACTATGACTCAGATTATTTAAATGAATGATCACAAAGTAGAAATTCCAAAGCAAGCTGACTTTTGAGTGTATGCTAGATTTCAAATTTTGAAATTTGTTTTAAAAGAAACCATTTAGAAAGATTAAAACAGAAAGGAATGAATTTATCATATGAAGTTCCCACAGCTTAAATTAGCCTATACGTAGGGGAAAGTTTTACATGTGTTTGGGGAAGCTTGAAATCCTCAAAGTAATGTGACCCTGCCTGGGGTTTAAAGGCCCTGGTAGGTTACATGTTTACTTTTCTAACAGCCTGACCTTAAGTCCATCTGACAGTAAATACAATCTCATGGTGTTTTAGAAAGAGTACTGTGAGATATAATGTTATAAAGTCGCTTGGCTCATATTTGGCACAAAGCAAACACCTCAAATTTTTGGTTTTGTGCTTGCCTGACATCTCCCCGCCCACCACTACTTTACTTAATAGACCCTTTGCTCATTTTGTGAAATGGGCGTTGCTTTTAGAATCCTATGCAGGATTGTCAGAGATCCTGACTTATTCTCATTGAGGATATAATTATAGAATTTTAGGTGTAGAAGGGGCTTTAGAGGGTTGTTTAGTGGGACTCCTCAATTTTCAGGTAAGGAAACAGATTCAGAGAGGAAGTGGCTTCTTTAAGGTCCTAAGTGTGGCAATCGTCATAGTTATCTCGACTCCTGTTTCTGCATACTTCCTTTCTCTGGGCAGCAAGCAGGTGCTCAGTGATAAAAGCTTGTCAGCCACTGATCAATTAAGAATAATGCATTTTTTCCATCTGGTTATGTGTATGTTGGGGGTTGTTGGAGTCTGCATCAGGGGAGGAGGAACTGCACTGAAGTAGAGTCAGTCTATTTGGTTCCTATCTTTAGAAAAGTACTTCTCCAGTCAATGTTTTCGATAGAATAATTGCATTGTATTCATAACCAATTCAAACTCTATTCAGCAACAATTTCTTTCCCATGTGAGAAGCATGATGGGCATTTCCATTCCATCTTGGAATAATATTTTCATTTTTGAATCTAAACATAGTAACTAGGGTAAAGACTTCATCTAAACTTAGCCACTAATAGCCTGGGTTGCTAAATTTGTCATTACAATAATTCTTTTTTCCCCCCCCAAGTGCAAAACGATCACAGAGTAAGATGAGAAAGTCTTTTGTTAGCAACAAAAGCCATTGTTTTTCATTATGTAATTTCCAGAAAATAAAGAGGGCGGTACAGCACATTTTACCTCTTATTAACAGATGACAACCACAAGGTGTTGCATGACCGTTTTCAGATAAAAGGATAGCTCATGGTAGAGTTGCTGAAAATTGCGT
Source organism: Carlito syrichta (assembly GCF_000164805.1). Classification (NCBI taxonomy): domain Eukaryota; kingdom Metazoa; phylum Chordata; class Mammalia; order Primates; family Tarsiidae; genus Carlito; species Carlito syrichta. The sequence goes on along the minus strand of NW_007245378.1, from coordinate 8,689 downwards.
TAGCAGTGGGGTTTGTGACCAAGGAGACTGATATTCTTGTAAGGAAGAGGGTAAAATGTGGTGTGTATTCTATTGCCCACTGCAATGTAAAAGTAAAATAAAAAGAAGTAAAAGACTTTCTTGATATTATTTCCTAACTCACATTGCCCTCGAAATGCGAGTTGAAATCCACAATTAAACAATCTTCAAACATAATTCTTTGCTGCTAGCTTCTTAAATTTGTATATATTAACCAAATTAAAGTACAATCATAGACATCATCAGGAAGGAAGATTGTTTAGGAAGTAATCTGTTTTGTCCCCTTAATTTGTTGCTGGAACACATTTAAGCTATCCCATGTGACTGAAACTTCCCTTAAACTCAAAAAGCTCTCACCTCTTGTGATAAAGAAGAGTCTAAACCTTCTCATAAAAAACACTTGGACATTCAGAACCTCTCTAGAGGATTAGATAACCATGAGGGATGAGTGTTCAAAGGAAGGCTGTAATACACAAAGGTGGGTCTGAGGGTCTAAGGCTGCTTGTGGTTTTCACATACTTTGAAATTCTTTCCAGACTGACGTTGGGGATAGGTGTAATCTGCATCAGTTAGGATTGTCAGACCCATTTGGCACTTTTACACCACCCCTTCCACACTATGGGGACATAGCAAACTCCATATAATGTAAAGAAGAGATCATTCCTTCCCCCTTGAATTCCTTGGTCTATCATTTGAGTACTCTCTCTCTCCTATCCTCTTGGTGATAGACACAGAGATGGGCAGTCCAAATTTTCCTTCAAGGAGAAACTTGCTGCCCAGTATAGGGAATGCTATCATGAGACAACCTTTGGTTCTAGAATCCTTCAGAGTTGACCCCAGCTGCAGAATCACCTCATCTGAAGTCTCACCCCTCTTAAGGTCGTCTGCACCTGTTGACTTAGCAAGGCAGAGGTATCAAAGACACCCAGCCGTTTCTACCTAATATGGTTATGTGGGAAAATTCTGATGGGGCAACATTCGTTCCAGAACTCTCTACCGTGTTGACCAGATATTTTTGTAGCATCTACATTTCAGATTAAATCCTTTCAATCCTAAATCCTGCATCCTCCCTCTTCCTTTCACAGTTGCTGGTCCCTAATATACATCTTGCACCTCAAACTTCCTCTCAGTATCTGCTCCTGGAAAACTTAATTTGCGACACTCCCAGCTCCCAGTTTATCAGTTTCACTCTCTCTCCGTCTTACATGCCCCATTAAGCCTCACCCCGATAAACCGAAAAGTTTGCTTGCTTTTTGCTTGCCCCTTGGCAGGTCAAATGAATCTGGAAAAAAAAAAATACAACCTTTTAGTGTTGAGTCCTACGTTTCCCTAATTGCATACTTTTCCTGGGTAACTTCATCTGCCCTTGTGGCTTTAACTAGCATTCTGTGGGCTGTTGACTTCACAATTTAAATTTTCTGCCTTGGCCTGTTGACTTAGAAACATGTATATCCTACCACTTCCTTGCTATCTCCATGGGGACGGCCAAAACAAAGTCTTCATTTTCCCTTGTATTGTAACCTGTTTCTCCTGCAGTCTTCTCCATTTTAGCAAAACACCTAGTTGTTCAAGCCCCAAGCAAAGGAATCATATTTATTCTTTCCTTTATCTCCTACCTACACCTAATCTGTCAACAAGTTCTGTATTTCTAGAATATAGCCTCAGTCTACCTCTCTGTCTCTTTTCTACTTCTACCCAAGATATCATCTTACTTGCCTAGAATTCTGGAAAAACTTCCCAATTGGTCTTCCTGATTTTTACTGTTGCCCCATTAAAATCCATTGCCCCCTAAGCAGTCATAAATTTTTTCATGTAGATAAAATTATGTCACTTCCCAGTTTAAAATGCTCCAATAACTTCTCATTCCAATAATAATATTTGAACTTTCAAGTCTTTCTTCCTACATTCTTCAGGCATATGGCCAGATTTTACTTAAATATAACATTTTATTCTTTTATCCTTGCGTTGCCCTCTGCCTGGAGCACTCACCCTTCAAAAGCTCTCATAACCAATAATGACTTATTATTTCATTCTTATCCTCAATATCACCTTGTTAACGGACACCTATTCTGATGCTCCCTGGTCCCATTGTCAATATTGATCATATTATCCTTCTTATTTTATTCCTAATGTTTATCTTCATTTGAAAGAATTCTATTTATTTATTGCTATGGTTTGAACCTGTCTTGTCTCCCCCTCGACTATTGGGAAGTGAAGACTTTAAGTGACAATTAGGTCATTAAGATGGGTCAATGTCTTTCTCCAGAGACTGTATAAGTTCTCTGGAGAGAGCAGATAAGTTCTCAAGAGAGAGCACAAGGTGTTATAAAGCAGGTTAGTGTCCTTTGTCTTCTCTTCTGCATGTGGACACTTGTTGCTTGAGCATGTGCTTTCCCATGGGCTTCTACCATGTGATACCCTCTGCTTGACTTTGATGCTGCATGAGACTCTTGCCAGATGCAGTTGCCCAATCTTGAACTTCCTAGAGTTCAGAGCAATGAGTTCTATAAGCCGCTTTCCCTTCACAAATTACCCCTATCTCAGGTAGTCTGTCATTGCAACAGAATACCAACTGAGATATTTATTCTCTGATTCATTGTCTAGAGTTACTCATTAGAATACAGGTTTCATGCTAACAAGGTCCTTATCGATCTTGTACATCAGTTTATCTCTGGCACATGGTAAAGCATCAAAAATTAATTTTCAAAGAAATAAGCTGTAGCCTTTCCATGCCTTAGGCCTGATTCTTGTTTGGGTCACTGCTTCTTCTTCTTCCTCCCCCTCCCACTTCCTCCTCCTCCTTCTCTTCCTCTTTCTGTAGCTGAGGCTTTTTCTTTCTACATCTTTCTCCCCTCCTGGGTACAATCTTCACGCTTCATGGGTCAGGACCTCCCTTTTTATACAGTCATGGCTTGTCTCCATAAGCAGCTCTTGTGTTTCACCCCAATTCTGGGGCTTTCCCCATGAAGACCCTTTCCTAGGCAGCACCCCTCACATGTATTCTTTCCCAGAGACCCAGAGCTGCATACTAATCCTGAAGGTTGGAAATAAGGGCTTTCATTCTGTGGTTCTGCAGAGCATTCCAATGACAAGGAGACATCCCCAAAGCAGCTTCCAGGGAGGGGAATAAGCTAATTAATGAGAGGGGATACTCTCCTCTCAGCTTTTGACCACAACAGTGTTTACATTTTGAAAGTCAGTATAATCATGCTATTAAAAAAATACTATGTGTGTTGGTTTGTTTAGAAAACTATTATCCAGGTAAGTATTTTTTCCCAAAGTTCCTGTGACTGAAGATTTTTCAGTGTATCCTAAAATAACATCATCTACTCTGAAACATTCTATTTCTGAGTGATAATTTTACCATAAGTTTGTCTAATAGTTGTCTGGTCAATTCAATGATATTTGATGCTTAATAGCATTTAAATGACATTTGTCATTTGAATTTAGATTCAAAGAAATCCAGTGAGGAAAAATTTGACCTCATGTGTGATCTGTTTACAAGTTTGTAATAATAAGTGTTGGTTCTGGGGGATCACAATATTGATCTATTTACAATCCATTGCACCGGGTCCTTTCCCACAGTCAATTACATGTATATCAAACAGGTGGAGTTCAGGTTCTACCTGCTCCAGGTTTCAGAGACAGTGGTCAAATGAATAAACTGTGGCCCTTCCATGACGTAGGTCTGGTTCTTATTTGAACTCATTTCACCTCCCCTTGTCTTTATATGATTGCTTCCTCTTCTTCCTCCTCTGCTTTCTTTTCCTTCCTCTTCTTCTTCTAGGTAAGGCTTTTCCTTTGCTACACTGGATTTTCCTCTGGGTATAATCTTCCTACCTCATGGGTCAAGATTCCCCCTTTAATGCAGTCATGGCTTGTCTGCTTCACCAGGAATCAGATACCACAGATGGTAGTATTCTCTTTTCCATGGCTTCTATCTAAAGTTCATACTCCTTTTGTGAGTTCCTTGGAGGTTCATTTTTGCTCTTTGTAGACACGGTAGGGCTTCGTGTATGCTTAGTCAGTGTCTAGTCATGGCAATACACTTGTTTTCAAGTCTTCATACCCAGACACCACTCTACTCTTTACTTTTCCAACTGTGGTTCCATTCAGCCTCTGTGGTTTTCAAAGGGAGAGATCAGCTCAGATACCTGTGGAAAACAACCATTTTCCCTATTAATGGTTTAGGAGGTTCACGTGTCCTGTGCTTTTCTATCAGGAAAGATTAACCCCTGGAGAAGAAACAGGAAAACAAGTTAACTGGGGAAAACCAAACAGATGCTTTCCTCAGTTATTATTTTAACTGGCAATTGGCTAAGGCAGACCCTCACTTATGACCCCCATCATACTGACAACAATCATACTTATTATGCTTATTAAAATTAAACACAATTATTGCAAATTTGCAGTATGTCAGACAGTCTTTTATGCATGCTACATGTGTGATTTCACTCCATTCTCCAACAACCCTGTGAGTAAATTCCAGTATTATCAAACCCAGTTTGCAGATTAGGGTAAGTGCCTGTCCTGGATCATACAATTGGTGATGTGAGAGCAGGGATTCTGAGACAGATGGTGACTCTACAGTCCACATACTTAACCACTAAAATAAATGAGGTTCCACAATTAATTTTGTGAACCATCCTAGAAAAAGTGCTACATACCTCATTGCTGAGTATCACCATGGTCACCTTCTAAGTACTGCCATTGGGAAGTTAGGCACCGAGGCCAGTGTCTAGTCAAACAATTTTAGAACTCTTTCTCTGAATTGACCATCAGAGCTGTTGGCATTATTTATTGAGGTCTGACAATTAAGTTTTGAACTTGCCACGTATGCTTATGTTGGCAGTATTGTACAAGTAACTGTATTGGAGCACCCTCCCTACTCACCTGATCTGGGCCCAATGACTTTTTAAAAAATTTACCTGAAGACAAAGGAACTATTGAAAGGAAGATATTTAATGACCTTCAGGATGTCAAGGATAATTCCACAATGGTTCTGATGGTCATTCCAGAAAAGGAGTTCTAAAATTGCTTTGACAGGTGGATTAGGCATTGGTGCCTAGCTTTCCAAGGGGAGTACTTCAAAGATGACCATAGTGATATTCAGCGGTGAGGCATGTAGCACTTTTTCTAGGATGAGTTCGTAAATTTAACTACTGGACCTTGTACTCCTTTATACTGTCATTCATTTGAACAACGTCCTAAACCCTCCCTTCCTGCAGGACTAGGCTGGTGAGTTTTCAAGAGTTTGTTGTTGTTATTGTTTTTTAACAAAATGGTGCCAACTATTATTAGCAAGAAAAGTGAACTAAACTTTGTGGTTCCCCCCAAAAAGAGTTTTCCCATAGGAAAGAAAAATAGACTATATAGAAAACAAGGAATATCTAGAACCTGCTACAACAAGCAGCAAAGATTTCTTTTCAGTGGTGGTTAGTGTTACAGAACTATTAAAAACTACATAAAAATTATATTTAAATTATTTCCAGCATGTTTGTTGTGTGATGATCCTTCTTTATTAACAGATAATCCAGGAGATATTTACTAGGCAGTGGAGATCAGAATAATAGGGAGAGTTGGTTTTTGAGGATCACAATATTGAACATGAAAAATATTTATTAATCCTGTGTGAAGTATTGTGCTAAAAACGCTATGCAAACCTGTACAAATTCTTCCAGCAATAATGAAAAGTAAATGTTATTGCGATCATTTTAAAAATAAGGAACTTGCGGCTTAGATAAGTGATTTGGCCAAGCTCACGAAGATAGTAAGTAGGTGCAGATAAAATTTGTATATAGGTCTGTCAGGATCCTCAATCTGTATTATTTCTACTACATTAGACAAGAGTGTCTGAAATAGGAAGCACTGAAGAAAGATTTGAAATTATGGAAAGTCTAGTTGATGGAATATGAGAAACATCTATAATTATGCATCCAAGAATATAATGAGAAGCATAACAGGTACCTACTGCTTTCCTAGGAAGGTTGACTGTTGTCACTTTGTTACTTACCTTAGGACTGGGTAGTGATGGTTAGTTAGGACATTTCATCACACAGCCTTACTGTGTACTTTTGTTTCTATGATTATTGGTCTAACATAATGCAACTTTTAATTTTTTTTAATTTTAAAGATGTGGGGTACAATTCAGGGTTAGGTATACAAATGTTCATTATGCAGGTACCCTTGTTGATGATGTGTGCCCCACCTCCCCTGGCATTTTTCCACTACTGCAAATCCCTTTCTTATAGTATTATGATAATTGTTCAAGGTCCGCTTATGAGTGAGAACATGTGATACTCGGCTCTTTGTTTCTGTGATGGATCACTCAGTATTATAGACTCTAAGTCCATCCAAGTTGCTGCAAAATTCATAATTTTGTCCTTCTTTATGACTGTGTAATATTCCATCGTGTATATGTACCACAACATAATGAAACTTAAAAAAAATTTTTTTTTTAATTTTAAAGATGTGGGGTACAATTCAGGGTTTGGTATACAAATGTTCATTATGCAGGTACCTTTGTTAATGATGTGTGTCTTCCCTTCCCCAGGCAGATTCCCACTACTGCCAATTCTGCTTCTCCGCCCCCTCCCAGCAGTTTCCCACTACTGCCAATCATTCTCTTATAGTTTTACAATAATTGTTCAAGGTCTGCTTATGAGTGAGAACATGTGATACTCAGTTATTTGTTTCTGTGATTGTTCACTCAGTATTATAGACTCTAAGTCCATCCAAGTTGCTGCGAAGTTCATAATTGTGTCCTTTTTTTATGGCTGTGTAATATTTCATCGTGTATTTGTACCGCAACCTAATGCAACTTTTAAGGATGCTTACAGAGTACAGAATATATCCCTCCACTCAACAAACAATGGCATACTAATCACAGTTGTAGGATTTTACACAGAATGCAAAGCATGATGCAGAAATAAATGTAAGGGCTTTAAAGTTTGGAGCATTCTTGTTAAAATTGTGCTCCCCTCACAACATGTGTAACCTGAGGCGGGATACTTAATGCCTTCAAGTCTCAGTTTCCTCATCTGTAAAACAGCGTCTTTACCTCATAGGACAGTGGTGAGGGTTAAAGGAGGTAGCTTAGCCTGACACCTAGAATACTACAGGAATGAAAGAAATGGCTTCCTTCTCACTCCCTTCTTTTTACAGAAAATGCAATACAGAAGGGAAATAAGCTTACAAAATTATCATAATGCTTCATAAGAAATGTAAAAATGTTGGTATGCCTCATATTTTGATGGACTGACATAGTGGGAGCACAAATAAATCATTGAAATGTTAAAAAAGATAAAGAAGAAACTACATTCACAAAATGAAATACTACTCGGTCATAAAAAGAAAAAAAAAGATTGCTACAACTAATAACATAGAAGAATCTCAAAAACATTGTGTGAAGCAAAAGAACCCAGGTACTGTAGAGTACACATTGTATGATTCCATATATTTGTTTTTTGTTTTTTTTTTTTTTTGAGTTGGAGTCTCACTCTGTCGCCCAGACTGGAGTGCAGTGGCCACTCCCGGCCACCGCAGCCTCTACCTGCTGGGCTCTGGCAATCCTTCCTCCTCAGCCTTCCAAGTAGCTGGAATTACAGGCATGCGCTACCACGCCCAGCTGATTTTTTTTTTTTTTATTTATTGTAGAGATGAGGTCTCGCTGCCCAGGCGGGTCTCGAACCCGCGGGCTCAGGCAATCCACTCACCTCAGCCTCCCAAAGGCGCGGGATTACAGGCTGAGCCACCGAGCCCGGCTGTATGATTCCATTTAAATGAAGTTCTAGAATGAGCCAGGCTGTTGTAATGGAAGTCACTTGAGTGGCCAACTCAGGCTGCAGGCCTCCTGGGAATGGAGTATGGCGGAGTTGTCCGGGGAGGTGGAAATGTTCTATACCTCAGATGGGGTGATGGTTGCCTGAATCAAAACGCACTAAGCCAGACATGTAGAATCCACACATCTGATATGTGCAAATTAGACATCAATTTAGAAAAATATGTCTACGGGGGATTGAAAGGGGAAGAAAGTAAATCCGGTTGAGGAAATAAGGAAAGTTTGATCATAGGAGTCCTGCGGGAACTACAGTGACCGAGGGCTAAATAGAAGTGATGGAGTAAGCCAGGCTCAGTGGCTCAGCCTGTAATCCCGCGCCTTTGGGAGGCTGAGGTGAGTGGATTGCCTGAGCCCGTGGGTTCGAGACCCACCTGGGCAGCGAGACCTCATCTCTACAATAAATCAAAAAATCAGGCCAGGCATGGTAGCGCATGCCTGTAATTCCGGCTACTTGGAAGGCTGAGGTGGAAGAATCGCCAGAGCCCAGCAGGCAAGGCTGCGGTGGCCGGGGAGTGGCCACTGCACTCCAGTCTGGGTGACCTAGTGAGACTCCAACTCAAAAAACAAAAGAAGTGATGGAGTAGACATCCCATGTAAAAGAAGAATGGTGACCATGTGCAAGAGAAAGAGAACAGAGAGAGAGGAAGTGGGGGGAAGTGTTGAAAGGATGGCAGGGATCCGATTCTAAGAGGTTTTAATTAAATTAAACCTTAATTTGTTGAGCAAAATGAGGTCACAGAAGAGTTTAAATACAGGAGATTGGCAATGCTTAAAGCAGAGCTTTAAAGAGATCATTCTGGCAGTTACAGGTCAACTCAAAAGATGGCAGAG
>NW_007245377.1:0-3483 GCF_000164805.1 Carlito syrichta | reverse complement strand
CCTTCCTCAGGGATAGGTGCCCCAGTGACAGGTCCCCCTCTGTGATGTTTGCAGCAGTAACTGGCTTGTCGGAGTACCAGCTCCGACCGAGGGTGGGTTAGGACCCACACTGCAGAATCTGGATGGTGAGAAGAGACCACTCGGAGGCAGTTCTTCTGGGAACAGTCTGATCAGGACTGAAGCCAAATTTTATTCAGACTCCTTCCAACTTATATACCATTTTCTATACCCTCCAGCAGTGTGATAATCACTTGCTGGGGGCGTACAAGTTCCGTGCTTTACAAACTATGCATCAAGACCATCACGAGATCTGCAAGTTCCAAGCAAACAATTCGAATTCCATGATGCCTGTCGTGCTTACATTAAGGTCACAGGTGCACAATTTCAATACAAATCGTTCAAAGTGTTTTACATAATGTTCAATAAATCATTCATATTATACTCTTTGTTCTAAACCCTGATTAATACAAAAAACTTTCTAAGCTAACTCTAGGTTCAATCCAAGTTCACCGACTCCCAATATTTTTAACGATTAATATTATCAACTTAACACTATACTATAATCTATAAGTTTACTTAAATGACTTAGCTGTTAGTTATACTATTATCCTATTAGATTTAACGTAATGCTTTATAACTCAGTTAAAACTTATTCTTAAACTACCAAACTTTACTATAATTTATGAGTTTCATATGTCTAAACTTTAATTTTTATATAATCTAATGATTGACCTTTAATACTATGCTATATCCTATTAAGCTAATACCTCATCATTAATTCTTTTATAAATCTTATAGTAACTATTATATTTGAATAATGTAGCTAAAGGAAACAAAACAGCAAGCATAAATTTACGAAACTATGAGTGTATATGTATATATTTTATCCTAACAAGTCTACTCTAAAAATCAAATAGTAGCTGTCACACTCTTGAACAAGGAAATGCATGGCTGCCATGATGGTGGCCAAGGGCTGAAGCAGACAGAGTTTCAGTAATTAACGAAACAAAAGAAAACGTTCTGCCTGGCTAGGGGCAGGGCGACAAAACTATTATGGTAATTTAGTTTCTAACCTTAGCCCTAGGGGAAACATCTTTCGGGAACAAGAGCTGACTACCCAGTCTACCAGGAAATAGAAGTTAAAAAATATCTAGAAAGAAGTAAAACTTAGAAAGACAGAGAAAAATAATTCTGCTGTGCACTCTCCATCAGGCATATTGATATTTACTTATAAGTTTTACTGCCATGTATGCACACTGGTCACTAATCACATGCCAATATTATAGGTATAACTGATATCCTATGTCAGAGGCGATCTTCCAGATGGGCCTTTACAGGCCTCAGCCTTGTAGCTATAGATGTTGGCTCCCAACATATTCCCATAGTGTAAACACTCCTATCAGCTACAATTTCAAGCTGCAAGTGTAATGCCACTGAAAGTGTAATGCCACTGCATGTGGAGTTTGAAAAAAATGCACAGCAGCACACCATTGGACAGCATTAAATGATACCAATACAGCAGATTAAGTAACTTCAAAAGCTGAGATAAAACATAGAAAACTAATATAGAAGTGATGCATTCTGAATATTTATTACTTTTGTTGCTAATATAATTTGTATAATTTTGTTTTATTTTATTTTTAATTAACACAGGATAATTGTACATATTTATGGGGCACAATGTGATGTTTTGATATATGTATATATTGTGCAATGATCAATTAGGGTAATTAGCATATCCATTCTCAAACAGCTATCATTTCTTTGTGACAAGAATATTCAGAATTCTCTCTTCTAACTATTTGAAAATATTCCATGCATTATTTTTAAATAATATTTACCCTATTATGCAAAAGAACATTAGAACTTACTTCTATCTAACTGTAGCATAGTCCCCATTGAACAATCTCTCCCTCCCTCTCCTACCTTACCCAGACTCTGGTAACTGCTATTTTACTCTCTACTTCTATGAAATCAACATTTTTTTTTTAGTTAGAGTCTCACTCTGTAACCCCAGTGTCGACCTGCTGGACTTCACTGATCCTTCCATCTCAACCTTCCAAGTAGCTGGAACTACAGGCATGTGCTACCACGCCCGGCCAATTTTTAAAATGTATTTAGAAAGGAGGTCTTGCCAAGTTGCCCAAGTCTCGAACCTGGGGGCTCAGGCAATCCACTTGCCTCAGCCTCCCAAAGTGCTGGGATTACAGGCTAAGCCACCAAGCCCGGCCTAAATCAACTTTTTTATACTCCACATATAAGTGAGATCTTATAGCATTTGTCCTTCTGTGCCTAGCTTATTTCACTTAATATATAGAGAGAGTCCTTCAGGTTCATCCATGTTGTTGTAAATAATGAGATTTTATTCTTTTATTATGACTGGATAGCATTACATTATGTTAACTAGATTTTAAACAATCTATTCATTCATTGATTGACAGTTTGATTCCATATTTTGGCTATTGAGAATAGTGCTGTGATAAACATGGGAGTGCAGATATCTCTTTGACATACTGATATCATTTCCCTTGGATAGACACCAGTAGTGAAATTGCTGGGTCATGCAGTAGTTCTATTTTTAATTTCCTGAGGAACCTCCATACTGTTGACCATAATGGCTATAATAATTTATATTCCCACCAACAGTGTATAAGAGTTCTCCTTTTGCTATTTCCTCAAATAGCATTTGTTATATTTTGTCTTTTTGATAATAGACATTCTAACTGGGGTGAGGTGATATCATGAAGTGATATTTCATCATGATTTGTATGTCCTTGAGTATTAGTGATGTTGAACATTTTTTATATACCTAATGGTCATTTGTATGTCTTCTTTATAGAAGTGTCTATTCGGACCTCTTGTGGTTCTACACAAATTTTAGGGTTTTTTTTTCTATTTCTGTGAAGAACATCATTGATATTTTGATAGGTATCACATTGAATATGCAGATCACTTTGGGTAGTACAGACATTTTAATAACATTAATTTTTCTAATCCATGAACATGGATATCTTTCCACTTATTTGTGTCTTCTTTAATTTCTTTCATCAGTGTTTTATAGCTTTCAATGTGGAGAGCTTTCACCTCCTTGGCTACATTTATTCCCTAGTATTCCATTTTATTTTTTGTAGTTATTATAAATGAAATTGTTTTCTTGATTTATTTTTCAGAAGTTTGCTGTTAGCATATTGAAACACCACTGGTATTTTGTATTCTGGAACTTTACTGCATTTTTTTATTAGTTCTAATAGCTTTTTGGTGGAGTCTTTAGGTTTTCTCTATATATAAGATTATGTTGCCCACAAAGAGAGACAATTTGACTTCCTTCTTTTCAATTTGGATACCCTTTCATTTATTTTTATTTTTTGTCTAACTACTCTGGCTAGGACTTCCAGTGCTATGTTGAATAGAAGTGGTGAACATGGGGATAGTTGTCTAGTTCCAGATCATAGAGAAAAACTTTCAACTTTTCCTCATTCAGTA
>NW_007245376.1:9794-12414 GCF_000164805.1 Carlito syrichta | reverse complement strand
AAGTGTAATGCCACTGCATGTGGAGTTTGAAAAAAATGCACAGCAGCACACCATTGGACAGCATTAAATGATACCAATACAGCAGATTAAGTAACTTCAAAAGCTGAGATAAAACATAGAAAACTAATATAGAAGTGATGCATTCTGAATATTTATTACTTTTGTTGCTAATATAATTTGTATAATTTTGTTTTATTTTATTTTTAATTAACACAGGATAATTGTACATATTTATGGAGCACAATGTGATGTTTTGATATATGTATATATTGTGCAATGATCAATTAGGGTAATTAGCATATCCATTCTCAAACAGCTATCATTTCTTTGTGACAAGAATATTCAGAATTCTCTCTTCTAACTATTTGAAAATATACCATGCATTATTTTTAAATAATATTTACCCTATTATGCAAAAGAACATTAGAACTTACTTCTATCTAACTGTAGCATAGTCCCCATTGAACAATCTCTCCCTCCCTCTCCTACCTTACCCAGACTCTGGTAACTGCTATTTTACTCTCTACTTCTATGAAATCAACATTTTTTTTTTAGTTAGAGTCTCACTCTGTAACCCCAGTGTCGACCTGCTGGACTTCACTGATCCTTCCATCTCAACCTTCCAAGTAGCTGGAACTACAGGCATGTGCTACCACGCCCGGCCAATTTTTAAAATGTATTTAGAAAGGAGGTCTTGCCAAGTTGCCCAAGTCTCGAACCTGGGGGCTCAGGCAATCCACTTGCCTCAGCCTCCCAAAGTGCTGGGATTACAGGCTAAGCCACCAAGCCCGGCCTAAATCAACTTTTTTATACTCCACATATAAGTGAGATCTTATAGCATTTGTCCTTCTGTGCCTAGCTTATTTCACTTAATATATAGAGAGAGTCCTTCAGGTTCATCCATGTTGTTGTAAATAATGAGATTTTATTCTTTTATTATGACTGGATAGCATTACATTATGTTAACTAGATTTTAAACAATCTATTCATTCATTGATTGACAGTTTGATTCCATATTTTGGCTATTGAGAATAGTGCTGTGATAAACATGGGAGTGCAGATATCTCTTTGACATACTGATATCATTTCCCTTGGATAGACACCAGTAGTGAAATTGCTGGGTCATGCAGTAGTTCTATTTTTAATTTCCTGAGGAACCTCCATACTGTTGACCATAATGGCTATAATAATTTATATTCCCACCAACAGTGTATAAGAGTTCTCCTTTTGCTATTTCCTCAAATAGCATTTGTTATATTTTGTCTTTTTGATAATAGACATTCTAACTGGGGTGAGGTGATATCATGAAGTGATATTTCATCATGATTTGTATGTCCTTGAGTATTAGTGATGTTGAACATTTTTTATATACCTAATGGTCATTTGTATGTCTTCTTTATAGAAGTGTCTATTCGGACCTCTTGTGGTTCTACACAAATTTTAGGGTTTTTTTTTCTATTTCTGTGAAGAACATCATTGATATTTTGATAGGTATCACATTGAATATGCAGATCACTTTGGGTAGTACAGACATTTTAATAACATTAATTTTTCTAATCCATGAACATGGATATCTTTCCACTTATTTGTGTCTTCTTTAATTTCTTTCATCAGTGTTTTATAGCTTTCAATGTGGAGAGCTTTCACCTCCTTGGCTACATTTATTCCCCAGTATTCCATTTTATTTTTTGTAGTTATTATAAATGAAATTGTTTTCTTGATTTATTTTTCAGAAGTTTGCTGTTAGCATATTGAAACACCACTGGTATTTTGTATTCTGGAACTTTACTGCATTTTTTTTATTAGTTCTAATAGCTTTTTGGTGGAGTCTTTAGGTTTTCTCTATATATAAGATTATGTTGCCCACAAGAGAGACAATTTGACTTCCTTCTTTTCAATTTGGATACCCTTTAATTTATTTTTATTTTTTGTCTAGCTACTCTGGCTAGGACTTCCAGTGCTATGTTGAATAGAAGTGGTGAACATGGGGATAGTTGTCTAGTTCCAGATCATAGAGAAAAACTTTCAACTTTTCCTCATTCAGTATGATGTTGTCTGTGGATTTGTGATATGTAGTTTTCATTATGTTGAGGTACAGTCCTTCTATTTACTTTATATGCTGTGTTTAACAAGCATCTTACAAAGTTCCTGAAGTTTAACAGTTGACTCTTAGCTTGTATGAGCTGACTCCAGCACACTTCCCTGAGACCATATCAATCTCAGGACAAGTAAGATCCCTCTTTGGAAACTGATTTAGATATGTAGATCCTAGAAGGGTATGCATAAACAATGTCTTGTGTATCTCTGACTATGAATACTGACAAATGTGGATAGCCCACCATTTATGTACTGTGTTGGAATGACCTATTGTTATAATAGAATCTTAATTTATTAGGATCTTTAGTAAAAAAAACTCTTCATCCCGTGCCTTTGGGAGGCTGAGGTGAGTGGATTGCCTGAGCCCGCGGGTTCGAGACTCGCCTGGGCAGCGAGACCTCATCTCTACAATAAATCAAAAAAAATCAGCTGGGTGTGGTAGCACGCACCTGTAATTCTGGCTACTCGGAAGGCGGAGGCAGAAGGATCGCCGGAGCCCAGCAGTCGAGGCTGCGGTGGCCGG
>NW_007245376.1:0-9774 GCF_000164805.1 Carlito syrichta | reverse complement strand
TGAAACACCACTGGTATTTTGTATTCTGGAGCTTTACTGCATTTTTTTATTAGTTCTAATAGCTTTTTGGTGGAGTCTTTAGGTTTTCTCTATATATAAGATTATGTTGCCCACAAAGAGAGACAATTTGACTTCCTTCTTTTCAATTTGGATACCCTTTAATTTATTTTTATTTTTTGTCTAACTACTCTGGCTAGGACTTCCAGTGCTATGTTGAATAGAAGTGGTGAACATGGGGATAGTTGTCTAGTTCCAGATCATAGAGAAAAACTTTCAACTTTTCCTCATTCAGTACGATGTTGTCTGTGGATTTGTGATATGTAGTTTTCATTATGTTGAGGTACAGTCCTTCTATTTACTTTATATGCTGTGTTTAACAAGCATCTTACAAAGTTCCTGAAGTTTAACAGTTGACTCTTAGCTTGTATGAGCTGACTCCAGCACACTTCCCTGAGACCATATCAATCTCAGGACAAGTAAGATCCCTCTTTGGAAACTGATTTAGATATGTAGATCCTAGAAGGGTATGCATAAACAATGTCTTGTGTATCTCTGACTATGAACACTGACAAATGTGAATAGCCTACCATTTATGTACTGTGTTGGAATGACCTATTGTTATAATAGAATCTTAATTTATTAGGATCCTTAGGAAAAAAAACTCTTCGACATGAGAAAGCTGATTAAAAAAATCCCCACAGTTAACTAGATTTTATTTTTATGTTTTAGAAGAAGTAGCTTGTTTCTAAGGTTGATTTGGTGCTTACTCAAAAGGATTTCTAAGTTATATTCATTCATTTAAAAAATTATATTCTAAGAGGCTTAGAGGTAGACATTATACATTTCCTATGTACCATAAACAAACAAATAAAACAAAAGTACAAATACAGATAAAAGAGCATTCCTTAGTAAGGGAAAATGTCTGGACCGTATGTTGTAGGCCGGCGACTCTGCCCTGTCCTGGCTGGTCTGTGAATGGTCTTGTTCCCAGGTGGCCCAGCTCAAGTTTGCCCACAGACATGGTGGGCCTAGTGTGACAGACACTACACAAACAGATGTGCAATTGCTTCACATTGGCAATCACATCTCTTCCCTCAGGAATCTGAAGTGCAGGAAAAAAGTAATTTGTTCAGTTAGTGATGGGACTTGCAACAGATCGTGAGGTGGCACCTGGGCCATCCAAGTCATAAGTAGAAGCCATGAGCAAGCAGAGGACAAGAGGGATGAACAGAGCAAAGAGAAAGGCATGTCATCAAAGGAAAAGGCATGTCATCAAAGGAAAAAACGAGCACTTGGTTCTCAACAGATCTAAATCCTTGTCTAAAGCATGTGAAAGAATGTTACATCATGCACATTGTATTATAGGTAGAGTTATAGTTGTTCATAAAAGGGCACTACATTTAGTCCTAATGTTAAGGTTTTGGTGGTGTTTATGTGTAGATCCTTTAAATGCTGAACAAAAGAATGGACCAATGATTCCAATGGGAACTTTATAAATGAGGCAGAACATGCTTTATGCAGTCATCTTTAGATTAATCCTTAACTGCAATAACTTCACATTATTAAAGAATTCAGAGAAGATGTTTTATAGAAAGCCAAGTGTTCATGGTTCAGACACGCATTTTTTCAAGAATTTAATCTAAAACAGAAGTTAGAGAACCTATGAGTAGCCTTCAAGTGACACCTGTCAAAGGCAGCTGTGTGGCGAACTTATGAGCAGTCAGACTTCCAGTTTCCTCCATCTTCCATAGCTCAGCTTGCATTCCATGAAGTTACTGTTTGTTTTCCTAGTGACACCATCTTGGCAAGACATAGCTTCAAAGAAAACTTCAAAAAAGCACAATTTCCACACATTTCTGTAATATGCATGGTACTTTTGTTCATTGTCTCCTATTGGAAACTTTTAACTCTGAGAGATAGGCAGACATTATAATCCTCATTTTTCAAATGAGAAAACAGAGAGTAAGTGCCCAACCTCTTATTATACAGCTAGAGAATATGGAAGGTAAATCTTAATAAGAAGAAGAATGTTGGCTAAGATTTACTGAACTCTAACCATGAACTAAGTACTGTGATGAGCATGAATGTTTTATCTCCATTTTATACATGAGAAGACTGAGAACCCTGCTAACCCAAGTTGCTATCAAATTAAGCAGTAAAGTTTAAAAATACAGATTTAAAAATTTACAGGTGGTTTGGGGAGGTCTGAGTGAGTTAGTAGTTGGGAATGGAGGCAGGGCTGGAGACTAGGGAAGCTGTCTATACAGTGCCTATGGGCAGAAGATCCAGGTGGGTGGGTTGAGGTTGGGATAGGAAGCCATAGAAATACATTCTTGACCAGAAGCAGACCAATTAAGAAAATCTTGAGAATGGGAAACCACTATAAGAGGGAATTTCTTCAGACTGAGAAACTAACTCAGAAAAAGGAGGATTGCCAAAGAGGTACTTGGAGGAAAACAGGGATGAAAAATTCAGCAAATGGGTATTTATAAAGCCACATGGATGACACCTTTGTTCAAAGAAGAAGAGGTACATTCTGGTTTTCCACAAAGCATAGGCTCTCTTCAAGGGCCATCCAGAAGTGAACCAGATTTCAGACCAAAGAGAGGACAGTGAGGAGGAACCAATTATGGAATTAGACTGAGATATATTAGGGAACAATGAAAATTCATCTTTGCTATCAAATTATCCATTTGTTTACAGCTTATACCCTCAAGACTTCCTAATACTACAGGCCCTAAATGATTATATGCCGCAGAAAATTCCCTTGTACGGTGGTAGAGTTAGTAGCAATGCCTTCTGTTTTGAGATACTTGAACTGGCTTCATTCTCCTCTAAGTGGAAAACACAAGATAAGATTACTTTTAAAAAAATTTTTTATTTTAAAGATGTGTGGTACAATTCAGGATTAGGTATACAAACATTGATCATGTAGGTACCCCTGTTAATGAAGTATGCCCCTCCCTTCCCTAGCAGTTTCCCTCAACAACCAATTCATCCCCTCTAACAGTTTCCCATTACTGCCAATCGCTTTCTTATAGCATTATAATTGCTCAAGATCATCTTATGAGTGACAACATATGGAACTCTGTTCTTTGTTTCTGTGATAAATCACTGAGTATGATAGACTCCAAATCCTTCCAGGTTACTGCAAAGTCCATATATTTGTCATTCTTTATCATCCACTTCTTTTCTTTCTTTTTTTTCTATAATTGATATTTTTTATTTTGATATTGTGGGGTACAGACAAGGGTTAGGTATACAAATATGCTTCATTCAGGCCCCCTTGTTGATAATTGGTGTCTCCCCGTCTCCAGTCAGATGTTTACTACCATTAGTCCCATCTCCCCCCCATAGTTTCCCAACACTGTCAGTCATTTTCTTATACTAGTGCATTGGATGATCAAGGTCCACTATATGAGTGAGAATATGTGGTACTCAGATCTCTGTTTCTGTGAGAGGTCACTTAGTATGATAGACTCTAGCTCCATTCAGGTTGCTGCAAAATTCATGATTTTGTTCTTTTTTATGGCTGCATAGTATTCCATCGTGTATATGTACCACATTTTTTAAATCCAGTCCTCTTTTGATGGACAGCATGGTTGGCTCCAGGTTCTTGCTATTGTGAACAATGCTGCAATAAACATTCACATGCAGGTATCTTTTTTATAGAGTGATTTGAGTTCTTCAGGGTATATTCCCAGTAGGGGGATTGCAGGGTCATATGGAAGGTTGATGTTTAGAGCTTTCAGGAATCGCCACACTGCTTTCCACAGAGGTTGCACTAGTTTACACTCCCACCAACAGTGTAGAAGTGTTCCCTTTTTGCCACATCCTCTCCAACAACTATTATTTTCTGAGTTATTGATAACTGCCATTCTTACTGGAGTTAGGTGGTATCTCAGTGTGGTTTTGATTTGCATCTCCCTGATGATTAGTGAGGTTGACCATTTCTTCATATGTCTGTTGGCTGCTCAAATGTCTTCCTTTGTGAAGTGTGTGTTCATATCTTTTGCCCACTTTATAATGGGGTTGTTTGTTTTTTTCTTTTCAGCATGTTTGAGTTCCTTGTAGATCCAGGATGTTAAGCCTTTGTCAGACCTGGAGTTGGCAAATACTTTTTCCCAGTCTGTAGGCTGTCTTCCTGCTCTCTTGATGGTTTCTTTGGCTTTCCAGAAGCTTGTAAGTTTAATAAGGTCCCACTTGTCTATCTTATCCCTTATGGCCTGTGGGTTTCGAGTTTTGTTCAGGAATTGGATGCCAGTTCCAATTTCCATGAGGGTATGTCCTTCATTTTCTAAGGTTCTTATGGTTTGAGGTTTTATATTTAGGTCCCTGATCCATTTGGAGTTAATTCTTGTGTATGGGGATAGATAGGGGTCCGGTTTCAATCTTCTGCATGTGGTCAGCCAGTTTTCCCAGCACCATTTACTGAATAGGTTCTCCTCTCCCCAGTGGTAGGTGGTGGAGGCTTTGTCGAAGATGAGTTGGTTGGGAAATTGAGGTCTTACCTCTGGAATCTCAATTCTATTCCATTGGTCTATATGCCTATTCCTTTACCAACACCAAGCTGTTTTGATGATTGTAGCTTTATAGTAAAGTTTGAAGTCTGGTAATGTGATACCACCTGCTTCGTTTTTTTTGCTGAGGATTGTTCTGGCTATTCTTGGTCATTTGTGTTTCCATATGAATTCCTGTGTTGTTTTTTCTAGGTCTGAGAAGAATGTTGCTGGTAATTTGATGGGTATTGCATTGAATTTGTAGATTCCCTTAGGTAAGATGGACATCTTCACAATGTTGATTCTTCCAATTCATGAGCATGGGATATTTTTCCACTTGTTTGTGTCATCTTTGATTTTTTGAGCAGAGTTTTGTAGTTTTCATTGTAAAGGTCTTTCACATCTCTGGTTAGGAAGATGCCAAGGTATTTCATTTTTTGTGTGTGGCTATTTTGAATGGAATTGTGCTTCTTATTTGGGTTTCTGTTTATTATTGGTGTAAAGAAATGCGATTGTCTTTTGCACATTTATTTTATATCCTGAGACTTTGTCGAAGGCCTTTATCAGTGTAAGGAGGTTTTTGACAGATCCTCTTGGGTTTTCAAGGTATACAATCACGTCATCTGCAAAGAGACATAATTTGACTTCCTCTTTTCCTATTTGGATACCCCTGATTGCTTCTCTTCTCTGATCGCTCTAGCCAGGACTTCCAATAGTATATTGAACAGGAGGGGTGAGAGTGGGCATCCTTGTCTTGTTCCAGTTTTCAGGGGAAATGGTTCCAAGTTTTGTCCACTTAGGAGTATGCTGGCTGTGTATTTCTCATAGATGGCTTTTACTACTTTGAGGTATGTTCCCCGTATGCCTAGATGTTCAAGGGTTTTTATCAAGAAGAGGTGCTGGATTTTATCGAAAGCTTTTTCTGCATCTAATGATATAATCATGTGGTTTTTGTTTTGACATCTGTTGATGTATTTAATTACATTTATTGTTTTATGAATGTTGAACCAGGCTTGCATCCCAGGGATGAATCCTACTTGGTCATAATGGATGATTTTTGAGATGTGTTGTTTAATCCAGTTTGCTAGGTTCTTGTTGAGAATTTTAGCATCTATGTTCATCAAAGATATTGCCCTGTAGTTCTCTTTTTTTGTTGGGTCTTTACCTGGCTGGGTATCAATGTGATGTTAGCTTCATAAAATGATTTGGGGAGGGTTCCATCTTTCTCAATCGCCTGAAATAGCTTCAGTAGGATTGGAATCATTTCCTCCTTAAATGTCTTGTAGAATTCTGCTGGAAAGCCATCTGGTCCGGGGCTTTTTTTTGTAGGTAGTTTTCTTATTATATTGTCAATTTCCTTGATTGTTATTGGTCTATTTAGGGTCTCAATTTCTTCTTGTTTCAAACTAGGTAGGTTGTGTGATGACAGAAAGTCCTCCATTTCCTTGAGGTTTTCAAGCTTGTTTCCATACAAGTGTACACAGTAGTCTCTGATGATCTTTTGTATTTCTTCAGGGTCAGATGTGACTTCATCTTTTGTGTTTCTGATTGTGCTCATTTGGGTTTTTTCTTTCTTTTTCTTGATCAGTCTAGCTAGGGGATCATCGATCTTGTTTATCCTTTTGAAGAACCAGCTTTTTGTTTCACTGATTTTTTGTATTGTCTTTTTGTCTTCTATGTCCTGGATTTGGGCTTTTATTTTGGTGATCTGGATTCTTCTGCTGAAATTAGGGTTTTTGTGATTTTGCTTTTCCAGATTCCTTAGATGGCTTGTTAGGCTATTAATTTGTGCTCCTTCCAATTTCTTCATTTGTGCCTGTAGGGATATAAATTCCCCTCTTACTACAGCTTTTAAGGCGTCCCAGAGATTTTGGTAAGATGTTTCTTCATTTTCATTTGTTTCCAGGTATCTTTTGATCTCTGTTTTGATTTCATCATTGATCCAGGAGTTGTTTAGCATCATGCTGTTTAGTGTCCATGTCTTTGTGGGTTTTTGGGAGACCTTGTTGGTGTCAATGTTTATTTTTATTCCACTGTGGTCCGAGAAAGTGCATGGTAGAATTTCAGTCTTTTTATATTTGGTTATGCTTAATTTATGACCGAGAATGTGGTCGATCTTGGAATATGTGCTGTGCGGTGATGAGTAGAATGTGTATTCTCTGGTCTTTGGATGGAGTGTTCTGTAGGTATCAATTAAGTCCATTTGGTCCAGAGTCACATTGAGGTTCCGAATCTCATTGCTGATTTTTTTGTCCCGATGATCTGTCAACGGTTGCGAGTGGGGTATTAAAGTCCCCAGTTATGATAGTGTTAGAATCAATATCTTTCTTTAGTTTTCCTAGGAGTTGCTTTATAGAAGTTGGTGCACCTATATTAGGTGCATATATGTTTAGGATAGATATTTTTTGTTGATGGAGTGAGCCTTTTATCATTATGTAGTGGCCCTCTGTATCTTTTTAAATTTTTGATAGCTTAAATGGTATTTTGTCTGAAATTAGGATCGTGACTCCTCCTTTCTTTTGTGTTCCATTTGCCTGGAAATTTGTTTCCCATCCTCTTATTTTGAATCTGTGCATGTCCTTTCTAGTGAGATGGGTCTCTTGAAGGCAATATATTGTTGCCTGGTGATATTTTATCCATTTTGCCATTCTATGTCTTTTCATTGGTGCCTTTAGTCCATTCACATGCAGGCTAATTATTGAAATGTGAGAGTTCATCCTAACATATAGTTCTTTTAGAGTTGTTGTTCCACTTGGTTTACTGTCTTTCTTTTGTTTTTGGGGTTGGTTCATATGTATTTATTCTTTTTCTTGTACTCTTGTGAAAAATGTTGCTCTTTTTTTCCCCCCTTTTCTTCTGTGTTTAGGACTTTCTTAAGTATTTCATGTAGAGGTGGTTTGGTGGCAGGATAGGTTCTTAGGGATTGGATATTTGGGAAAGATTTTAATTTTCCCTCGCTGATGAAGCTTAATCTGGCAGGGTAGGTTATTCTTGCTTGAAATTGTTTATCTTTTAGGACTTTGAAGATAGGGCTCCAAGCTCTCCTAGCCTGCAGGGTTTCTGTAGATAAATCTGCTGCTATTCTAATTGGTTTTCCATGGTAGGTAATCTGACATTTTTCTCTTGCTGCCTTTAGGATTTTTTCTTTTATGCCTACTTTGTTTAGGCAAATTATTATGTGTCTAGGAGTTGGTTTTCTCATTTGTTGTCTTGCAGGGGTTCTCTGGATCTCTTGTGTTTGAGTTTTTGCATCATTGATTAGATAAGGGAAGTTTTCTTGAATGATCTTTCTTGGAAGGTTTGTTCCAATGTGGTCTCTGTCTCTCTTTCTGCCTCAGGCAGACCAATTACTCCTAGGTTAGGCCTCTTGAGGTAATCGCTCATCTCTTGAATGTTTTTTTCTGTCTTTTTGAGCTTGTTTTCTGTGTTCTTGAGAGTTTGGCTTATTTCTATATTTTGGTCCTCAAGCTCTGCGATTCTTTCTTCTGCTTGGGTAATTCTGCTTTCCATGCTTATTAGTTTATTGTTTATTTCATTCACAGTATTCTTTATTACTGTTATCTCAGATATCCGCTCCTTTCTAGTTTCTTCTTGAGTCTCCTCGATTCTTTTTAATCTCTCCATTAATGTCTTGATGTCTAGGGTTGTATTTTGAGACCATTCAGTTGTTTGCATTCCATAGTCAGTTTTCTCAGTGTCTGCCCTCCCAGGAGTCTGGGAAGGACTCATATTCTTCTTTTGGTTTTACTTCATTTGTGTAGATTTTTCTCTCTCGTCCATAGTGGATCAAGTTCCTGAGATCTAATCTCCAGCCTCTCTCCTCTCTTTCTATTGCAGGCAGTTAACTTGTTGCATAGGAGATCTGTGACACTAGTCACTATTCAGCATAGGGGAGGGGTTTTGTCTCCTGTTAATGACGTCACCATGGGAACCAAGGTGTAAGCTCTGCTAGGTGAGTGGGGCAATGCGATGTAAATATGCCTTGAAAATGGCAGAGATGGCTTTTAGGCTTTTAGGGGGTTCCTGTGGGTCTCTAGTTGGTACCAGATTCACAGCTGGGTGCTGGATCTGGGGTTCCTCCAGTCGGCTGGGGTGGAGGACAGGGTCGGGCATTTCCTCCTCTGGAGCTGGAAACCTGCAATCAGCACTTTACACCAGCTTGGGGTTCTGCCCCCTTACACAGGCTTTTGGTCATGCATGCTGAGTGCCTCAGCCAGGGTGGGCCAGGGGCTTCCAATCTCCAAAGCTCCAGAGGGCAGGTGGTGGCTCTGTGTCCCTCCCAGGGCACTTTAGCCAGGAATGGGACTGGTATCTCTAAGGGGCGGGCATTCAGAGCCTCCCCACGTGACTGGCAGCTTTGCGCTGGGTGCTGGTCTCCATGCTGTGGCCAGGGATGGAGCTGTGATCCGGGATTTGGAATTCCCCAGTCAGCCAGAATCACATATAGTGGAGCAGCCGGTCAGGCGGCGATGTCTGGCCCTGCATGGGACCAAAAGTCCCCAAACCTCGTACCAGTGCGGGTGGGGGTGGGCAGGGGGCTGTAGGAAGAAAAGTAATAGTCTTTTTGGGAAACTCACGTTTGGAGAATCTCAGGGATCCATCTATGCGGTTGCCATCTTGCCGTCTCTCCGACTGACCTTTTTCTGTAGGTTTTTTTTCAGTGATTGTCCCTCAGTGATTGTATGATGCCTGATTGACCCATCTTTCTTTGTTTCATGCTCCAGTGACTAGCTTTACTATGTAATCAATGCCACAATACCAGGCCTTCATCTGTAATAAATATTCTAGTGAGTGGCCTCATCTGTGGTTTGTACTGCAGAGACTGGTTCCACATTATTATTAGTGATCAAGTGACCAGCACTTCTCTGTGATGGGTACCCCAGTGACTGACTCCTTTGTGATGGATGTCTCAGTGATTGGCTCTGCTCTGTGAATGTTGCCTTACTGACTGGGCCTCCTACATACTCAGTGAACCTATAACTGACTCTCTTCTCTAATATGTGTCCCTGTGACTGGTTCTTCTCTGGGATGGAAGTCCCAGTAATAGGGGCTCATTTCTGATTGATGTCCTAGTGACTTAGTCTTCTCCATAATGGGTGCCTTCATGATTGGGCTTCTTCCATTATGAATGACCAAGTGACTGGGACTTCTCACTGATTGGTGATGCATTGACTAATCCTCTATCATAATAGTTGCCACAGTGACTAGCTCTAGTCTTAAAAGATTGTACAAATGACGGACCCTACTTCAAACTGGTTGACCCAGTGATTCCCTT
>NW_007245375.1:0-847 GCF_000164805.1 Carlito syrichta | reverse complement strand
AAATTTTCCCAATACTGTGCCAAAATTTTCACAACTATGACCATTTTCAACCAAAAGGATTACTGTTTCTTCTTGATTATATTTATGTCCCCTCTTTGTGTAACTTTCAACCACTTCAATTACAAACAAACAAACAAGCAAAACCATACTTGGATCAACTACCATTTTTACAGCTGTCTTGAGTTATATTTTTATCTAGACCATGTTTCACAAAAACATATATTTCTCTTTCCATTCTGACTCCTTGAAATTTATCTGCTTGAAATATTGTGTTGTTTTATTCACTGTGAACTCAGGAAATATTTTTTTAATAACTCTCCAATCTTGAACTCTAATGTGCCCTAGAGAAACAGACTGTGTGGTGGCATCAAAACAAGCACACTGCTGTTGACCACCAAGTGGGCTAGACAGGACACTTTATTAATGGGGCTGAGCTCAGTTAGCTTCACTTCTTCACATTCCCAATGACAGAGGCCCTTACTCCGTTGTGTGTCTCTAAGGATCATTGGCCCTGGGAGGGAAGGCTGCTAGGCACAGGGTTCTTTATCATTGGAGAAGGAATTTGAGATTCATGGCTTGTGATGGCATACTGATCTTACCATTGTTACCATATTTTAAAGAAGTAGGAAAATGAGTAGGAGGAGGAGGAGAAATAAAGTTTATTATGATGAGAAGAGGCCAAGTCAAGATTTTGGATTGTTTTGGTGTGATAGAACTCCTACCAGCTCTAGCAGTTCAAAGCTTATGCTTAATTATGAGGAATTAGAAGTTAGCTAGGCTTGCATTTGAATCCCACCTCTGACATATAGTTGTTTGACCTCTTGTTTGACTCACATCTCAGTTTTTT
>NW_007245374.1:0-1428 GCF_000164805.1 Carlito syrichta | reverse complement strand
ATATTCTTCTCAGACCTAGAAAAAACAACACAGGAATTCATATGGAAAGACAAACGACCAAGAATAGCGAGAACAATCCTCAGCAAAAAAACTAAGCAGGTTGTATCACATTACCAGACTTCAAACTTTACTATAAAGCTACAACCATCAAAACAGCTTGGTATTGGTCCAGGAACAGGCATATAGATCAATGGAATAGAATTGAGATTCCAGAAGCAAAACCTCAATTTCTTAACCAACTCATTTTTGACAAATCCTCCACCACCTACCACTGGGGAGAGGAGAACCTATTCAGTAAATGGTTCTGAGAATATTGGCTGAGCACATTCCGAAGATTGAAACAGGACCCCTACCTATCCTGATACACAAAATTTCCAAATGGATCAGACACCTAAATGTAAAACCTCAAACCATAAGAACCTTAGAAAATGAAGGACATACCCTCATGGAAATCGGAACTGGCATCCAATTCCTGAACAAAACCCAAAACCCACAGGCCATAAGAGAGAAGATAGAAAAATGTGACCTCATTAAACTGACAATCTTCTGCAAAGTCAAAGAAACCATTAAGAGAGCAGGGAGACAGCCTACAGACTGGGAAAATGTATTTGTCAACTCCAGGTCTGACAAAGGCTTAACATCTTGCATCTACAAGAAAGTCAGACTTGCTGAAAAGAATAAAACAAACAAATCCATTATAAAATGGGCAAAATATATGAACAGACACTTCACAAAGGAAGACATCTGAGTAGCCAACAGACACATGAAGAAATGTTCAACCTCAGTAATCATCAGGGAGATGCAAATCAAAACCACACTGAGATACCACCTAACTCCAGTCAGAATGGCAATTATCAATAACTGAAAAAATAACATTTGCTGCAGAGGGTGTGGTGAAAAGCGAACACTTCTACACTGTTGATGGGAGTGTAAACTAGTGCAACCTCTGTGGAAAGCAGTGTGGCGATTCCTAAAAGCTCTAAATATCAACCTCCCATATGACCCCACAATTCCTCTACTGGGAATATACCGTGAAGAACTCTAATCACTCTATTAAAAAGATGCCTGCACACGTATGTGTATCACAGCATTGTTCACAATAGCAAGAACCTGGAACCAACCATGCTGTCCATCAAAAGAAGACTGGATTAAAAAATGTGGTACATATACAAAATGGAATACTAAGCAGGCATAAAAAAGAACAAAATCATGAATTTCATAGCAACCTGGATGGAACTAGGGCGTATAATACTGAGTGACCTCTCACAGAAACAAAGATCTGAGTATCACATGTTCTCACTCATATACTGGACCTTGATCATCCAAGGTTTTACCATAAGAAAATGACTGACAGTTGTGGGAAACTATGGCGGGGAGACTGATTAATGGTAGTAACATCTGTCTGGGGATGGGGAGACTCCTCTTATT
>NW_007245373.1:7135-8260 GCF_000164805.1 Carlito syrichta | reverse complement strand
CTAGCTAGCTGACTTAACTAGCTAGCTGACTAGCAAACTGACTAGCTAGCTGACTTAACTAGATAGCTGAATAGTTTGCTGACTTGCTAGCTGACTTAACAAGCTACCTGCATAGATAGCTGACTTAACTAGCTGACTAGATAGTTGGATGGCTAGCACACTAGCCAGCTGACTTAACTGGCTAATTACCTGGTTGGCTAGACGGCTAGCCAGCTGTCTCAATTAGCTAGCTAGTTGGCTGGCTAGATGGCTAGGCAGCAGGCTAGCTGGCTAGGCAGCAGGCTAGCTAGCTAACGGGCTGACTGACTGGATGGCCAGACGGCTTAAATACCCAGCCGGATGGGTGGATAGTCAGATTGCCAGTCAGATTCACTAGCAAGCCACCTTGTTGGTCAGCCAACTAGCCAACAGGCTTAACTAACTGGCCACCTAAGTGACCAGCCTGCTAACCAGCTGGCATATCTTGCCAGCCACCTAGCTAGCCAAAGGCTAACTAGCTGACTTAACGATATAGTCATCTGGCTAGCCAGACGGTTTAACTAGCTAGTCACCTAGGTAGCCAACCAGTTAGCCTGCTCACTTAACATGCTGACTTAACTAGCTAGCCAGCCGGTAGCCAGCTCACTTAATTAGCTAGCTACCTACCTAGCCAGGAGGCTAGCCAACTGACTTAACTAGCTGATTTAACCAGCTAGCCAGGTGGCTAGCCAGCTGACTTAACTAGATAGCTACCATGATAGACAGCTGGCTAGCCAGCTGACTTAACTAACTGACTTAACCCTCTAGCCAGCTGACTTAACTAGCTGACATAACTAGCCAGCTATATAGCTAGCCAGCTGACTTAAGTAGCTGACTTATCTAGCTAGAAACCTAGCTTTCCAGCTGACTGGCCAGCTGAATTAACTAGCTGATCTAACCAGCGGCCAGCTGGCTAGCTGGCTGACTTAAGTGGCTGACTTAACTAGCTAGCCAGCTGGCTGGCCAGCTGAATTAACCAGCTGACTTAAACAACTAACCAGCTGGCTTGCCAGCTGACTAAACTAGCTAGCTACCTAGCTAGAGAGTTGGGAAGACAGCTGAATTAACTACCTGACTTAACTAGCTAGTCAGCTGGCTAGCCAGCTG
>NW_007245373.1:5004-6741 GCF_000164805.1 Carlito syrichta | reverse complement strand
AACTAGCTGACTTAATTAGCTAGACTGCTGGCTACCCAACTGACTTAACTAGCTCACTACCTAGCTATCTAGCAGGTTAGTCAGCTCACATAACTAGCTGGCTTAAACAATTGGCTTGCTGGCTACTCAGCTGAATTATCCAGCTTGCTATATAGCTAGTCAGCTGGCTAGCAAGCTGACTTTACTAGTCGACCTAACTAACTAGATAGCTGTCTAGTGAGCTGACTTGAGTATCCAGCTACCTAGAAGCCAGCTGACTAGCAAGCTGACTTAACTAGGTGACAACTAAAGAGCCAGCAGGCTAGACAGGTGACAATTATCTCGCTACCTAACTGGCCAGCTGTCTAGCCAGCTGACTTGACCTGGTGATATAACTAGCTAGCCAGCTGGCTATTTGGCTGACATAACTGCCTAGGTACCTAGGTAGCCAACTGGATAACCAGCTGACTTAACTAGCTAGCTACCTACATCACCTGCTGGCTTGCCAGCTGACAACTATCTAGCTACCTAGCTAACCAGCTGTCTATTGAGCTGACTTAACTAGGTTATTTAACCAATTAGTTAACTGGATAGCCAGCTGACTTAACTAGCTAGCTACCCAGCTAGGCAGCTGGCATGCCAGCTGACTTAACTCAATGACTTAACTAGCTAGCAAGCTGACTTAATCAGCTATAATCCTAGCTAGTCAGCTGAATTAACTAGCTGGCTTAACTAGATAACTACCTAGATTGCAATCTAGGTAGCCAGCTGACTTAACTAACTGACTTAACTGGCTAGCTAGCTGACATAACTAGCAGTCTTATGCAACTTGATTCCTAGCTAGCCAGCTGACTTATCTAGCTTAAATAACTGGCTATCCAGATGGCTAACCATCTGATTTAATTAGCTTTTTAACTAGCTAAAAAGCTGGATAGCCAAAAGGCTTAATGGGTTGATTTAAACAGCTAGCCAGCTGGTTATCCAGCTGTCTTATCTAGCTGACTACCTTTCAAGACAGCGGTCTAGCCAGCTGACTTACCTAACTGACTCAAGCTAGCAAGCTGAATAACCAGTTCACATAACTATCCAACTGCCTACCTAACCAGCTGGATAGCCAGCTGACTTAACTAGGTGAATTGAACAGCTAGCCTGCTTGCTAGCAAGCTGACTTATCTAGCTAGCAACGTACCTAGCCAGTTGACTAGACAACTGGCTAAACTAGCTGT
The DNA here is from genome assembly GCF_000164805.1 of Carlito syrichta. Classification (NCBI taxonomy): domain Eukaryota; kingdom Metazoa; phylum Chordata; class Mammalia; order Primates; family Tarsiidae; genus Carlito; species Carlito syrichta. The sequence goes on along the minus strand of NW_007245373.1, from coordinate 5,536 downwards.
CTTAACCAGCCAACTAGTTGGCTAGCCAGCTGAATTAATTCATTGACATCACTAGCTAGCCATTTAGCTATCCAGCTGACTTAACTAGCTAGCTACCTGCCTTGCCAGTTGACTAGCCAATTCTGTTAACTACCTGAATTAACCAGCTATCCAGCTGTCTAATCAACTAACTAAACTAGCTAACTCCCTAGCAAGCTAGCTGCCTAGTCAGCTGACTTAACTAGCTGACTTAACTAGCTAGCTACCTAGCTAACTAGCTGATATAAATAGTTAGCTAACTAGCTAGCTACAAAGCTTGCCAGGTGACTGAAATAGTTAGCTAACTAGCTAGCTACCAGTAGGCAAGTTGAATTAAATAGTTAGTTACCTAGCTAGCTAGCTGTCTTCACTGGTTAGCTAACTAGCTAGCTTACTCGTTATCTAATGTGCGAGCTAGGTGACTTAATTATCTCACTTAACTCGTTAGCTATTGAGCTAGCTATCAGACATAACCAGCTGACTTAAATCGTTAGCTAAGTAGCTAGTTAGCTGA
>NW_007245373.1:0-4707 GCF_000164805.1 Carlito syrichta | reverse complement strand
TAGTTAGCTAACTAGTGAGCTAGCTGACATAGCTAGCTAGCTGGTTAGTTAGCTGACTTATCTAGCTGACTTAACTATTTGGCTAGCAAGATAGGTAGCTGATTTAATGAGTTGGTTGACGAGTTAGTTATGTTATAACTAGTTTGTTAATGAGTTAACTTACTGGCTTAACTAGTTGGTTAACTAGTAAGTTAGGTCACTTAACTTATTGGCTGAGTCGGCCGACTAGTTAGCTGGTTTATCACATTGGCTGACTCCTCGACCAAATTGTTAGCTGGCTTAACATTGTGGCCCAATAGTCGGCCGACTAGTTAGCCGGGTGAACGAGTTGACTGACAAGTTGGTCCACTAGTTAGCATGGTTAAGTTGTTGTCTGGCTGGTTTCCTCACCTAATAAGTCATCCAACTATTTGGCTGACTCGCTGGATGTGCTAACTAGTTGGCTAACTAGACAACTGAGCTAACTTCTCAGCTGACATTTTGGCCAACTACTAGGCAGACTGGTTAGCTGACATAACTAGTTGGCTGGCTAGTAGGCTGACAGTTTAGCTGACTTAACTAGTTGGCTAGCGGGTGAGCAGAATGGTCAGCTGAATAAACTAGTCGGTCAGTGTGTGAGAGAGCCAACTGGTCAACTGACTTAACTAGTCAGCCGGTGAGTGAGCTGACTGGTCAACTGACTTAACTATTCAACTGGGGAGTGACCTGACTGATCAGTTGACTTTAGTCGGCTGGCAAGTGAGCTGACTGGTCAGAAGACTTAAGTAATTGACTGGTGATTGAGCAGACTGGTGAGCCGACTTATCTAGTCAGTGAGCTGATGTGTGAGCTGTCTTAACTAGATGGTTTGCCAGCTGACTTAACAACCTAGCTACCTAGCTAACCAGCTGGCTAGTGAACTGACTTAACTAGGAGGCTGAACTAGCTAGCCAGCTGGATAACCAGCTAGCTTAACTATCTAGCTATACAGCTAGGCAGCTGGCTAGCCAGTTGATTTAATTAGCTGATTAACTAGCTAACCAGCTCACGAAACTAGCTGACTTATCTAGCTAACCAGTTGACATAACTAGCTGACTTAACGAGCTAGCTACCTAAAAAGCCAGCTAATTAACTATCTGTAATAACTAGCTAGCCAGCTGTCTAGCCATCTGAATTGGCCCACTTTTTGACTAGCTAGCAAGCTGGCTAGCCAACTGACTTAACGTGGTGATGAAACTAGCTAGGAAGCTGGTAAGCAGGCTGACTTAACTACTTGATAAACGAGCTAGTCAGCTGGCCAGCCAGGTGAGTAACTAGCTGAATTAACTAGTTATCCAGCTGGATAGCCAGCTGACTTAAGTAGCTGACATAACTAGATGCCTGATGGCTAGCCAGCTGACATAACTAGCTACCTACATACATAGCCGACTGGCTTGCCAGCAGACTTAGCTACCTAATTACCTAGCTAACCTGCTGACCAGTGAGCTCACTTAACTATGTGACTTAACTAGCTAGCCAGCTGGCTAGCCAGCTAACTTAACCAACTAGCTATCCTGCTAGGCAGCAGGACAGCCAACTGGCCTAACTAACAGACTTAACTAGCTACCCAGTTTACTTAACTAATTGACTTAACTAGCTAGCTACTTACCTAGTCAGCTGACTTAACTAGCTGATTTAGCTAGCTAGCTCCCTATGTAGCTATCATATAGCTAGCTGACTTAACTAGCTGATTTAACTAACTAACTACCTACATAACCAGTTGGCTAGTGAGCTGAGTTAACTAGCTGACTTAACAAATAAGCTAGCTGATATAACTAGCTGACTTAACTAGCTGAAATAACTAACTAGCCAGCTGTGTAGCCATCTGAATTAACTAGCTTTTTAACTAGCTAGGGAGATGACAAGCCCACTGACTTAATGAAGTGACTTAACTAGCTATCCAGCTGGTTAGCCACCTGACTTAACTAGTTGATTAATGAGCTCAGCAGCTGGCCAGTTAAGTGGCTAATCTAGGTGACTTAACTGGTTATCCAGCTGGCTAGCCCTCTGACTTAACTAGCGCTCTAGCTCTCTAGCCACCTGGATAGGCAGCTGACTTAACTAGCTCATAAATAAACTAGCCAGCTGGCTAGCCAACTGACTTAACTAAGTCACTAACTAGCCAGCCAACACTCTAGCAAGCTGACTTAACTAGCTATATAAACTACCTGGCCTTGTTTCTAGGCAGTTGAATTAACGTGCTTGCTACATAGCTAGTCAGCTGGCTATTCAGCTGAATTAACTAGATGACTTATCTAGCTAGACAACTTGCTATCCAGGTGACTTAACCAAGAAGGTCCCTTGCTAGCCAGCTGGCTAATCAGCTGACTTAACTATGTGACTTAAATAGCTAGCCAGCTGACTAGACAGCTGACATAACTAGCTAACCACCTAGCTAGCCAGCTGGCTAACCAGATGCCTTAATTGCCTAGTTTCGTAGCTATCCAGCAGGCTAGCCAGCTGACTTAACTAGCTGACTTCACGAAGTAGACAGCTGGCTATCAAGCAGACTTAACTAGCTAGCTACAAAGCTAGACAGCTGGATAGCTAGCTGACCTAACTAGGTGACATAACTAGAAGCCAGATAGCTAGCCAGCTGACTTAACTAGCTTCCTACCTCTTAGCTCGATGGTTTGCCAGCTGTCTTAACTACCTAACTACCTAGCTATCCTGCTAGCCAGCAGGCTGAGTTAAGTAGGTGACTTAACTAGTTAGCCATTTGACTAGCAAGCTGACTAGCTTTCCCAGTCACTTAACTAACTGATTAACTAGTTAGACATTTGATTTAAATAGCTGACTTAAGTAGCTAGCTACCTAGCTAGCCAGATGACTTAACTAGCTGATTCAAGTAGCTAGCTAGCTGACATATCAATCTGACTTAACTGGCTACCTACCTAGCTACCCAGCTGACTTAACTAGCTGAAATAACTAGTGAGCCAGATGGCTACACATCTGATGTAACAAGCATTTTAACTAGCTAGCCAGCTGACTAGACAACTGATGTAATGAGCTGACTTAACTAGCTAGTCAGCTGGTTAGCCAGCTGACTAAATTAGCTAACTCAACTAGCTGGCCAGGTTGCTAGCCAGCTGCCTTAATTTCCTAACTACCTAGCTAGCCAGTAGCCTAGCCAGCTGACATAGCTAGCTGGCTAGCCAGCAGACTAAACTAGCTAGTTACCTAGCTAGACAGCTGTATAGCCAGCTGATTTAACTAGCTGACATAAGGAGATGGCCTGATGGCTAGCCAGCTGAGTTAACTACCTACCTATCTACATTTCCCTCTTGTTTTCCAGCTGACTTAACTACCTCACTACCTAGTTAAACTGCTGGCCAGTGAGCTGACTTAACTAGATGACTTAACTTGCTAACCAGCAGGCTATCCAGCTGACTTAACTAGCTGGCACCCTGCTAGGCAGCTGGTTAGCCAGCTGACTTAACTAACTGACTTAAGTAGCTAGCCAGTTGACTTAACTAGCTGACTTAACTATCTAGCCAGCTGAATTAACTAGCTACCCAGCTGTCTAGCCAGCTGACTTAACAAGCTAGCTACACATCAAAGCAGCTGCCTAGCCAGCTGACTAACTAGCTGACTTAACTAGCTAGCTACCCACCTAGCCAGCAGACTTTAGTAGCTGAAATAAGCAGCTGGATACCTGTCTAGCTATATACCTAGGTAGCCAACTTAACTAGTTGACTTAACTAGCTAAGTAGCTGACATAACTACCTGACTTAACTAGCTATCTACTCAGCTAGCAAATGGACTTAACTAGCTGAAATAACTAGCTAGTCAGCTATCTAGCCATCTTTCTTAACTAGCTTTTAAATAGCTAGCACACTGGCTAGCCAACTGACTTAAAGAGGTGACTTAAATAGCTAGCCAGCTGGTTAGCCAGCTGACTTAACTAGTTGATTAACGAGGTAGGCAGCTGGCCAGCCAGGTGACTAAATTAGTTGATTTAACTAGATATCCAGGCGGCTATCCAGCTGACTTACCTAGCTCTCTACCTCTCTAGCCACCTGGATAGACAGCTGATTTAACTAGCTGACATAATAAGCTAGCCAGCTGGCTAGCCAACTGACTTAACTAAGTCACTAAATAGTCACCCAGCTTGTTAGCCAGCTGACTTAACTAGTTGTCTTAAATCACTGGCCTGCTTTCTAGCCAGTTGAATTAACTAGCTTGCTACATAGCTAGCTAGCTGCCTATCCTGTTGAATTAACTAGGTGACTTATCTAGCTAGCCGGCTATCTAACCAGCTAATTTAACTATCAAGCTACCTAGCTAGCCACTGCCTTCTCAGCTGACTTAACTAGGTGACTTAACTAGCTAAACAGCTGACATAACTAGTTAGCTACCTAGCTACCAAGCTGGCTAGCCAGCTGTCTTACCTAGCTGACTTAACTAGCTAGCCAGCTGGCTAGCCAGCTGTCGTAGTTGCCTAGCTACCTAGCTAGCCAGCTGACTTAACTATCTGAAATAACTAGTGAACTTGCTGGCTGCCTATCTGACTTAACCAGTTTTTTTAACTACCTAGACAGCTGGCTAGACAACTGCCTTCAGCAGCTGACTTACCTAGCTAGACAGCTGGTTAGCCAGATGACAAAAACTAGCTGACTTTACGATCTGGTTAGCTGGCTAGCCAGCAGACTTAATTGCCTAGTTACCTTGCTAGCCAGGAGCCTAGCC
>NW_007245372.1:8691-14737 GCF_000164805.1 Carlito syrichta | reverse complement strand
AAACTGGCTAGCTAGCTGACTTAACTATCTAACCAGCTAGTTGGTTGGCTAGCTGGCAAGTCAGTTGACTTAACTAGTTAGCTACCTGGTTGGCTAGATGGCTAGCCAACTAACTTACCAACCTAGCTACCTGGCTGGCTAGCTGGCTAGGCAGACGACTATGTAGCTAGTGTGCTAGCCAGCTGGCTAGCCTGCTGGCTTAAAGAGCCAGGTGGCTGGCTGAACAGTCGGATAGCCAATCGGCTTAACTAACTGGCCACCTACCTGACAAGCCTACTAACCAGCCAGCTTAACTTGCCAGTGACCTAGCTAGCCAGTCGGCTAACCAGCTAACTTAACTAGCTGACTTAAATAGATAGCCATCTGGCTAGCCAGCTGGCTTATCTAGCTAGCTACATAGCTAGCCAATGGGTTAGCCAGGTCACTTAACTTACTGACTTAACTAACTAGCCAGCTGGGTACCCAGCTGACTTAATTAGCTAGCTACCTTCCTCTCTTGGTTGATAGCCAGATGACTTAACTAGCTGACTTAACCAGCTAGCCAGGTGGCTTGTCAACTGAATTAACTATGTAGCTACCTAGCTAGACAGTTGGCAATCCAGTTGAATTAATTAGCTGATTAATTAATTGATTAGTTGAATTAATTGCTAGCCAACTGGCTAGGCAGCTGATGCAACTAGCTGATTTAAATAGTTAGCCAGTTGGCTAGCCAGCTGACTTAACTAGCTGACATCACTAGCCACCCAGGTGTCTAGCCAGTTGGCTTAAATAGCTAGCTACCTATGTATCCCGCTGGCTTGCCAGCTTACTTAACAACCTAGTTACCTAGCTAAACAGTTGGCTAGCGAGCTGATTTAATAGGTGACTTAACTAGCTAGCCAGCTGGCTAGCCAGCTGACTTAAAAAGCTCACTACACAGTTATGCACCTGGCTAGCCAGCTGAATTAACTTGCTGATTAACTAGCTAACCAGCTCACTTAACTATCTGACTTAACTAGCTACCTTCCTTAATAGCCAGCTGACTTTACCACCTGAAATAACTAGCTAGCTACCTAGCTAGCAATCTAGCTAGCTAGTCAACTTAACTAGTTGACTTAAATAGCTAGCCAGCTGACATAACTAGCTGACTTAAACAACTAGCTACCTAGCTAGCCAGCTTACTTAACTAGCTGAAATAACTAGCTAGCCAGCTGTCTAGCCATCTTAATTGACTAGCTTCTTGACTAGCTAGCGAGCTGGCTAGCCAACTGACTTAGTCAGGTGACTAAACAAACTAGGAAGTTGGTAAACAGGCTGACTTAACTACTTGATAAACGAGCTAGGCAACTGGTCAGCCATATGACTAAACTAGCAAAATTAATTAGTTATACAGCTGGATAGCCTGCTGACTTAAGTAGCTGACATAACACGACACCTGATGGCTAGGCAGATGATTTAACTAGCTACCTACATACATAGATACCTACATACACACATAATTACATACATACATACATACATACCTACATACATACCTACACACATACATACATACATGCCTACATACATAGCCCACTGACTTGCCACTGGCTAGCTGTTTAGCTAGCAGACTTAGTTGACTTAACCTGTTGGCTAATGACATAGCTATCTGATTTCACGAGTTGGATAATGAGTTAGCTAACTGTTTTATCTAGTAGGTAAATGAATAAATTAACTGACTCAACTAGTTAGATTAAGAGTTAGTTAGGTGACAATTTGTTGACTGATGAGTCAGTCGACTATTTAGCTGGTTTAACACATTGGCTGACTACTCGGCCGACTTGTTATCTGGCTTAACAAGTTGGCCGATTAGTCGGCCGACTAGTTAGCTGGGTCAACTAGTTGACTGATGAGTTGGCCCACTCCATAACTCGGTTAACTAGTTGGAATGCTGGTTTGCTGAACTAACTGTTCAGCCGACTAGTTGGCCAACAATTTAGCTGGCCAAACTAGTCGGCTTACTAGTTAACTGAGCTAACTTATCAGCTGACAAGTTGGCCGACTTGTTGACTGATTGGTTAGCTGACTCAACAAGTTGGCTGGCTAGTAGAATGACCAGAAGCTTACTTAACTAGTCGGCCTGCGATTGTTCCGACAGTTGAGCTGACTTAACTAGTTGGTCGGTGAGAGAGCTGACTTGTCAGCTGACTTAAGTAGTCGGCCAGCGTGTGAGTCGACTGGTCAGCTGAATTAAATAGTCGGCAGGCGAGTGAGCTGACTGGTCAGCTAAATTAAGTCGGCTGGTGAGTGATCCAACAGCTAAAAAGGCTTAACTAGTTGACTGGCGAATGAACCGACCATTGAGAAGACTTAAATAGTCAGCCAGCCAATTAGCCGACGAGTGAGCTGCCTTAACTAGTCGTCTGGTGAGTGAGCCGACAGGTGAGTTGACTTAACTAGACAGCTGGCAAGGAAGCCAACTAGTTAGCTTTCCTGTTGGCCTGTGAGTGAGCCGACATGTTAGTTGACCTGTTGGTTGGCGAGAGTACCGACTAGTTTGCTGACCTGTCGGCAGGAAAGCAAGCTGACTAGTTAGCTGACCTGATGGAAAGTGAGCTATCCCATTAGATAGCTGACCAGCTAGCTGAGTTGCTAGCCAACTAGTTAGCTAAGTAACTAGCTGATTTGCTAGCTGATTGAACTAGCTACCTGAGTAGCTTCCTGGTTATCTAGCTAACATAAGTAGCTAGCAATCAAGCTATCTAGCTTTCTAACCAGCTGACTTAACTAGCTTGCTAACTTGGTAGTTAGCTGGTTAACTGACTTAACTATCTAGCTTAATAGCTAGCTGACTTAACTAGCTAGCTGACTGCAAACTGACTAGCTAGCTGACTTACCTAGATAGCTGAATAGTTTGCTGACTTGCTAGCTGACTTAACAAGCTACCTGCATAGATAGCTGACTTAACTAGCTGACTAGATAGTTGAATGGCTAGCACGCTAGCCAGCTGACTTAACTAGCTAACTACCTGGTTGGCTAGACGGCTAACCAGCTGTCTCAATTAGCTAGCTAGTTGACTGGCTAGATGGCTAGGCAGCAGGCTAGCTGGCTAGGCAGCAGGCTAGCTACCTAGCGGGCTGACTGACTGGATGTCCAGACGGCTTAAATACCCAGCCGGATGGGTGGACAGTCAGATTGCCAGTCGGATTCACTAGCAAGCCACCTTGTTGGTCAGCCAACTAGCCAACAGGCTTAACTAACTGGCCACCTAAATGACCAGCCTGCTAACCAGCCGGCATATCTTGCCAGCCACCTAGCTAGCCAAAGGCTAACTAGCTGACTTAACTAGCTGACTTAAGTATATAGTCATCTGGCTAGCCAGACGGTTTAACTAGCTAGTCACCTAGGTAGCCAGTCAGTTAGCCTGCTCACTTAACATGCTGACTTAACTAGCTAGCCAGCTGGTAGCCAGCTCACTTAATTAGCTAGCTACCTACCTAGCCAGGAGGCTAGCCAACTGACTTAACTAGCTGATTTAACCAGCTAGCCAGGTGGCTAGCCACCTGACTTAACTAGATAGCTACCATGATAGACAACTGGCTAGCCAGCTGACTTAACTAACTGACTTAACCCGCTAGCCAGCTGACTTAACTAGCTGACATAACTAGCCAGCTATATAGCTAGCCAGCTGACTTAAGTAGCTGACTTATCTAGCTAGCAACCTAGCTTGCCAGCTTACTGGCCAGCTGAATTAACTAGTTGATCTAACCAGCTGCCAGCTGGCTAGCTGGCTGACTTAAGTAGCTGACTTAACTAGCTAGCCAGCTGGCTGGCCAGCTGAATTAACCAGCTGACTTAAACAACTAACCAGCTGGCTTTCCAGCTGACTAAACTAGCTAGCTACCTAGCTAGAGAGCTGGGAAGACAGCTGAATTAACCACCTGACTTAACTAGCTAGTCAGCTGGCTAGCCAGCTGACTTAACTAGTTTGCTACCTAATTAGCCAGCTGGCTAGCCAGCTTACTTAACTAGTTGACTTAACCAGCTCACCAGCTGGGTAGCCAGCTGACTAAACTTACTGATGTAACTAGTTCACCAGTTGTCTAGACAGAAGACTTAACTAGCTGTCTACCTAGCTACCTAGCTGGCTATGCAGCTGACTTAACTAGCTGACTTAATTAGCTAGACTGCTGGCTACCCAACTGACTTAACTAGCTCACTACCTAGCTATCTAGCAGGTTAGTCAGCTCACATAACTAGCTGGCTTAAACAATTGGCTTGCTGGCTACTCAGTTGAATTATACAGCTTGCTATATAGCTAGTCAGCTGGCTAGCAAGCTGACTTAACTAGTTGACCTAACTAACTAGACAGCTGTCTAGCCAGCTAACTTAAGTATCCAGCTACCTAAAAGCCAGCTGGCTAGCAAGCTGACTTAAATAGGTGACTTAACTAAATAGCCAGCAGGCTAGACAGGTGACAACTATCTCGCTACCTAACTGGCCAGCTGTCTAACCAGCTGACTTGACCTGGTGATATAACTAGCTAGCCAGCTGGCTATTTGGCTGACATAATTGCCTAGGTACCTAGCTAGCCAACTGGATAGCCAGCTGACTTAAGTAGCTAGCTACCTACATCACCTGCTGGATTGCCAGCTGACAACTATCTAGCTACCTAGCTAACCAGCTGTCTATTGAGCTGACTTAACTAGGTTATTTAACCAATTAGTTAACTGGATAGCCAGCTGACTTAACTAGCTAGCTACCCAGCTAGGCAGCTGGCACGCCAGCTGACTTAACTCAATGACTTAACTAGCTAGCAAGCTGACTTAACCAACTATAATCCTAGCTAGTCAGCTGAATTAACTAGCTGGCTTAACTAGCTAACTACCTAGATTGCAATCTAGGTAGCCAGCTGACTTAACTAGCTGACTTAACTGGCTAGCTAGCTGACATAACTAGCAGTCTTATGTAACTTGATTCCTAGCTAGCCAGCTGACTTATCTAGCTTAAATAACTGGCTATCCAGATGGCTAACCATCTGATTTAATTAGCTTTTTAACTAGCTAACCAGCTGGATAGCCAAAAGACTTAATGGGTTGACTTAACCAGCTAGTCAGCTGGTTATCCAGCTGTCTTATCTAGCTGACTACCTATCAAGCCAGCGGTCTAGCCAGCTGACTTACATTACTGACTCAAGCTACCAAACTGAATAACCAGCTCACTTAACTATCCAACTGCCTACCTAACCAGCAGGATAGCCAGCTGACTTAACTAGGTCAATTAAACAGCTAGCCTGCTTGCTAGCAAGCTGACTTATCTAGCTAGCAACGTACCTAGCCAGCTGGCTAAACTAGCTGACTTAACCAGTTAGCTAGTTGGCTAGCCAGCTGAATTAATTCCTTGACATCATTAGCTAGCCATTTAGCTATCCAGCTGACTAAACTAGCTAGCTACCTACCTTGCCAGTTGACTAGCCAATTCTCTTAACTACCTGAATTAACCAGCTATCCAGCTGCCTAATCAACTAACTAAACTAGCTAACTCCCTAGCAAGCTAGCTGCCTAGCCAGCTGACTCAACTAGTTGATTTAACTAGCTAGCTACCTAGCTAACTAGCTGATATAAATAGTTAGCTAACTAGCTAGCTATAAAGCTTGCCAGGTGACTTAAATAGTTAGCTAACTAGCTAGCTACCAGCAGGCAAGCTGAATTAAATAGTTAGTTACCTAGCTAGCTAGCTATCTTCACTGGCTAGCTAACTAGTTAGCTTACTCGTTATCTAACTTGCAAGCTAGGTGACTTAATTATCTCACTTAACTCGTTAGCTATTGAGCTAGCTATCAGACATAACCAGCTGACTTAAATCGTCAGCTAAGTAGCTAGTTAGCTGACTCATCCAGCTGATTTAACTCGTTAGCTAAGTAGTTAGCTAGCCTACTCAACCAGCTGACTCAACCCGTTTGCTAACTACCTAGCTTGCTGACTCAACCAGCTGACTTATCCCATTAGTTACCTAGCTAACTACCTGACTCAACCTGCTGACTTAACCCATTAGCTAGATAGCTAGCTAGCTGTCTTAACCAGCTGAC
>NW_007245372.1:8147-8671 GCF_000164805.1 Carlito syrichta | reverse complement strand
CTTAACTAGTTGGTTAACTAGTAAGTTAGGTCACTTAGCTTATTGGCTGAGTTGGCCGACTAGTTAACTAGGTTTATCACATTGGCTGACTCCTCGGCCAAATTGTTTGCTGGTTTAACATTGTGGCCCAATAGTCTGCCGACTAGTTAGTTGGGTGAACGAGTTGACTGACAAGTTGACCCACTAGTTAGCATGGTTAAATTGTTGTTTGGCTGGTTTCCTCACCTAATAAGTCATTCACCTATTTGGCTGACTCACTGGATGTCCTAACTAGTCGGCTAACTAGACAGCTGAGCTAACTTCTCAGTTGACATTTTGGCCAACTACTAGGCAGACTGGTTACCTGACTTAACTAGTTGGCTGGCTAGTAGACTGACAGGTTAGCTGACTTAACTAGTTGGCCAGCGAGTGAGCAGAATGGTCAGCTGAATAAACTAGTCGGCCAGTGTGTGAGAGAGCCAACTGGTCAACTGACTTAACTAGTCAGCCGGTGAGTGAGCTGACTGGTCAACTGACTTAACTAT
>NW_007245372.1:4545-6801 GCF_000164805.1 Carlito syrichta | reverse complement strand
CTAGCTATCCAACTGGTTAGCCACCTGACTTAACTAGTTGATTAATGAGCTCAGCAGCTGGCCAGTTAAGTGGCTAATCTAGCTGACTTAACTGGTTATCCAGCTGGCTAGCCAGCTGACTTAACTAGCGCTCTAGCTCTCTAACCACCTGGGTAGGCAGCTGACTTAACTAGCTCATAAATAAGCTAGCCAGCTGGCTAGCCAACTGACTTAACTAAGTCACTAACTAGCCAGCCAACACTCTAGCCAGCTGACTTAACTAGCTATATAAACTACCTGGCCTTGCTTCTAGCCAGTTGAATTTACTTGCTTGCTACATAGCTAGTCAGCTGGCTATCCAGCTGAATTAACTAGATGACTTATCTAACTAGACAACTTGCTATCCAGGTGACTTAACCAGGAAGCTCCCTAGCTAGCCAGCTGGCTAGTCAGCTGACTTAACTATGTGACTTAAATAGCTAGCCAGCTGACTAGACAGCTGACATAACTAGCTAACCACCTAGCTAGCCAGCTGGCTAACCAGATGACTTAATTGCCTAGTTTCGTGGCTAGCCAGCTGACTTAACTAGCTGACTTCATGAAATAGACAGCTGGCTATCAAGCAGACTTAACTAGCTAGCTACAAAGCTAGACAGCTGGAGAGCTAGCTGACCTAACTAGGTGACATAACTAGAAGGCGGATAGCTAGCCAGCTGACTTAACTAGCTTCCTACCTCTTAGCTCGATGGTTTTCCAGCTGTCTTAACTCCCTAACTACCTAGCTATCCTGCTAGCCAGCAGGCTGAGTTAAGTAGGTGACTTAACTAGTTAGCCATTTGGCTAGCAAGCTGACTTAAAGCTTGCTATCCTGCTTGGCAGCTGGCTTTCCCAGTCACTTAGCTAACTGATTAACTAGCTAGACATCTGACTTAAATAGCTGACTTAAGTAGCTAGCTACCTAGCTAGCCAGCTGACTTAACTAGCTGATTCAAGTAGCTAGCTAGCTGACATATCAATCTGACTTAACTGACTACCTACCTAGCTACCCAGCTGACTTAACTAGCTGAAATAACTAGCGAGCCAGATGGCTACACATCTGATGTAACAAGCATTTTAACTAGCTAGCCAGCTGACTAGACAACTGATGTAATGAGTTGACTTAACTAGCTAGTCAGCTGGTTAGCCAGCTGACTATATTGGCTAACTCAACTAGCTGGCCAGGTTGCTAGCCAGCTGCCTTAATTTCCTAACTACCAAGTAAGCCAGTAGCCTAGCCAGCTGACATAGCTAGCTGGCTAGCCAGCAGACTAAACTAGCTAGCTACCTAGCTAGACAGCTGTATAGCTGACATAAGGAGATAGCCTGATGGCTACCCAGCTGAGTTAACTACCTACCTACCTACATTTCCCACTTGCATGCCAGTTGACTTAACTACCTCACTACTTAGCTAAACTGCTGGCCAGTGAGCTGACTTAACTAGATGACTTAACTTGCTAACCAGCAGGCTATCCAGCTGACTTAACTAGCTGGCACTCTGCTAGGCAACTGGTTAGCCAGCTGACTTAACTAACTGACTTAGCTAGCTAGCCAGTTGACTTAACTAGCTGACTTAACTATCTAGCCAGCTGAATTAACTAGCTGACTTAACCAGCTAAGCAGTTGGCTAGTTAACTGACTTAACTAACTAGCTACCTGCATACCTCTCTAGCTAGCCAGCTGACAACCAGTTGAATTAACTGGCTACCTAGCTGCCATAAATAGCTGACTTATATAGCTACCTTCCTAGCTGGCCAGATGACTAAACTAGGAAAAAAAAACTAGCTAGGCAGGTGGCTAGTAATCTGATTTAACTAGCTTTTTAACTAGTTAACCAGTTGGATAGCCAACTGACTTAATGAGCTGACTTAATTAGCTAGCCAGCCATTGCCAGCTGACTTAACTAGCTGACATAATTTGCTATCTAGCTGGTTGCCAGCTGACCTAACTAGCTGTCTTAACCAGCTAGTCAGCTGACTAGCCAGCTGATTTAACTAGCTAGCTACCTGTTTAGCCAGCTGTCTAGCCAGCTGACTTACCTAGCTGATTTAAGTTAGCAAGCTGGCTAGCCACCTCACTTAACCTGCTAGCTATCAACATAGCCAGCAGGCTAGCCAGCTGACTTAACTAGCTGACTTGAATAATTATCCTGCTGGCTAGCAAGCTGATTTATCTAGCTGGATACCTGTATTACCATCTGGCTAGACAGCTGGCTAAACTAGTTGACTTAAGCAACTAGCT
>NW_007245372.1:2485-3706 GCF_000164805.1 Carlito syrichta | reverse complement strand
AGCTGTCTTAACCAGCCAACTAAATTAGAAGCTGTGTTAAGTGGCTGACTTAGCTAGCTGACTTAACTACTTAGCTAGCTGACTTAACTGGCTGACTTAACTATTAGCTAGCTGACTTAACTTCCTGACTTAAGTAGTTAACTAACTATTTATCAAGCTGAATAACCAGCTGACTTAACTAATTAGCTAACTAGTTAGGTAGAAGACTTAAGTAACTGACTTAAATATTTAGCTAAATAGTGAGCTAGCTGACTTAGCTATCTGACTTAACTAGTTGTCTAAGGAGATAGTTAGCTGACTTAACGAGTTGGTTAATGAGTTAGATAACTGTTTTAACTAGTTGGTAAACGAGTTACATATCTGACTTAAATACTTCGTTAACGAGTTAGCAAGGTGACTTAACCTGTTGGCTGATGAGTTGGCTGACTAGCTGTTTAACAAGGTGGCTGACTACTCGGCCTACTTTTTAGCTGGGTTAACTAGCTGGCCGACTACTCAGACAACTATTTAGCTGAGTTAACTAATTGACTGACAAGTTAGCCCCCTAGTTAGCTTGGTTAAGTAGTTGGCTGTCTAGTTTGCTGACCTAACTATAATTAGCTGAACTAACTAGTTGGCTGACAAATTAGCTGACCTAAATTTTCGGCTGAAAAATAGGCAAACTAGTTGGCCAATTGGTTAGCTGACTTAACTAGTGGGCCGGATAGTAGGCCGATCGGTTAGCTTACTGAACTTGTCGGCCAGCAAGTGATACAACAGGTGAGCTGACTTAAGTAGTCAGCCAGCGAGTGAGCCGAGTGGTCAGCTGAATTAACTAGTCAACCAGCGAGTGAGCCTAGGCGTGCTCTGCCATAACTAGTTGGCCGGCGAGTTAGCCTACCGGTGAGCTGACTAAACTTGCAGACTGATGAGCAAAAGACTAGTTAGCTAACCTGTTGGTCTTCTAGTGAGCCAACAAGTTAGTTGACCTCTTGGTTGGTGAGCAAACCTACTAGTTTGCTTACCGGTTGGCAGGTGAGCGAGCCTACTAGTTAGCTGACATGATGGAAAGTGAGGGATCCTGCTGGTTACCTGACCATCTAGCTGAGTTGCTAGCGGACTAGTTAGCTAAGTACTAGCGGATATGCTAACTAGCTTAACTAGCTACCTGACTGGCTAGTTGGCTATCTAGCTGACATAATTAGATAGCAACAAGCTATGTAGCTGTATAACTAGCTGAAT
>NW_007245372.1:0-1261 GCF_000164805.1 Carlito syrichta | reverse complement strand
GACATAACAAACTGAAATAAATACATAGCCAGCTATGCAGCCATCTTACTTAACTAGCTTTTTAACTAGCTAGCGAGCTGGCTAGGCAACAGACTTAACGAGGTGACTCAACTAGCTAGCCAGCTGGTTAGCCTAGCTGACTTAACTAGTTGAGTAACGATCTAGGCAGCTGGCCAGCCAGGTGACTAAACTAGTTGATTTAACTAGTTATCCAGCTGGTTAGACAGCTGACTTAACTAGTTCTCTACCTCTCTAGCCACCTGTATAGCCAGCTGACTTAACTAACTGACTTAATTAGCTAGCAAGCTGGCTAGCCAACTGACTTAACTAGGTCGATACCTAGATAGCCAGTTAGCTAGCCAGGCCAGCTAGTTACAACAAATAGTTGTCAAACTATTTGTCGTAACTAGCTGGCCTGCTTTCTAGCAGTTGAATTAACTAACTTGCTACATAGCTAGCCAGCTGGCTATCCAGCTGAATTAATTAGATGACTCATCTAGCTAGCCAGCTGTCTAGCCAGCTGACTTAACTAGCAAGGTACCTACCTAGCAAAATGGCTAGTCAGCTATCTTAACTAGGTGTCTTAACTAGCTAACCAGCTTGCTAGACAGCTGACATAAGTAGCTAGCTACCTAGCTAGTAAGATTACTACCTAGCTAACTTAACTAGCTGACTTAACTAGCAAGCTAGCTGCCATATCTAGCTGACTTAACTAGCTATCTTTCTAGCTTGTCTTCTGACTTAACTAGCTGAAATAACTAGAAAGCCAGCTGGCTGCCCATATGACGTAAATAGTTTTTTAACTAGCTAGCCAGCTGAATAGAAAACTTAATTAACGTACTGACTTAACTATCTACTCGGCTGGTTAGCCAGCTTACTAAAGTAGCTAACTTGACTAGCTGGTCAGCTGTCTAGCCTCCTGAATTAATTGCCTAGCTACCTAGCCATCCCGCAGCCTAGCCAGCTGATTTAACTAGCTGACTTAATGATGTAGCCAGCTGGCTATCCAGCAGACTTAACTAGCTATCTACCTAGCTAGACAGCTGGGTAGCCAGTTGACTTATCTAGTTCACATAAATAGATAGCCTACAGGCTAACCAGTTGACTAAAGTAGCTACTTACCTATATAGCCTGATGGCTTGTCAGCTGAGTTAACTACTTAACTACCTAGCTAAACTGCTGACCAGCAAACTGACATAACTATTTGATTAAACTAGTTAGCCAGCTGGCTAGCCAGGTGACTTACTAGTTAGCTACCCTG
>NW_007245371.1:0-644 GCF_000164805.1 Carlito syrichta | reverse complement strand
TGTGGTGGCCAGGACCAGCCACTCCACTCCAGTCTGGGCAACAGAGTGAGACTCCAATGCAAAAACAAACAACAAAAAAAGAAATATCCCTCCTAAATATATACACCCAACATGGAGTCACCAACTTTCATAAAGCAGATTCTAGGTAAACTTTAAAAAAAGTTATTGACTCTACCACAATTGTGGTTGAGGACTTAAATACACCACTCACAACCCTAGAAAGAATATCGAGACAAAAATTCAACACAGAGACCTGAAACATCGACGTGACACTTGACAAAATGAATTTAATTGATACCTACAGTACACTTCAACAAACAACCATGGAATTTGCATTCTATTTCCCACCTCATGGAATATACTAGAACATTGACCACATCCTCCATCACAAATCAAGCATAAGAAAATTCCATAAGATTGAAATACTGCCATGCAACTTCTCAGACAACAGTGGAATAAAAGTAAATATCAGCACCAAAAAGGTTACCCTAAAACCCACTAAGAAATGGACACTAAAGAGCATGAAGCTAAACAACCCCTTGGTCAACATGGAAATCAAATCAGAGATTCAAAGATACCAGGAAACAAAGAAAAATGATGAAATATCTTACCAAAACTCCTGGGATCCCATGAAAGCAATAATA
>NW_007245370.1:0-4575 GCF_000164805.1 Carlito syrichta | reverse complement strand
TCTGTTATCACATGTAGAAATGAGAATTTTCCAAAATTTTGGAAATGAGTAACACCCATTGCCAAAAACATTAGCTTTTAATCCATGGGGATTAACTACTGAGGGGAGGTGTTACTAGAAGTCGGACACGAAGTACAATTTTTTATCATTTACCCAGCCCTTTCTGTTGGAATGTGAAACTGGTGACTTAAAGTTGCAGCGTTTTGGTGATAAATTTTATGGGATTGCTGAGCTTGATTGACTAAATAATCTATAAGGAGAGGGCACATGATCGATTTTTTGAAGGCATCTGCTAATTGATAACCTTGATGTAGAGTTCCAGGAAGTCCTGAATGAAATCAAATATGACCTATGAAAAATGGTTAGTTTTTAACAATTATTAGTTGCTGTAAATGGATAAGTAAATTAAGAACAGTTGTCTTCTTAACAGGAATGGTCTCTGTTTTAATATGAGGAAACAGCCCTTTTATATAACAGGAATCAGTATAGAAAGACATTTTTCTTCTCTTAAATCAAGACAGTATCAAATCAGAATTCGTCTCCCCTGGTGCCACTTGCTGAAAATCTTTCGAAGCCAATGGGCAAATTTGAATTATCTGAATATTTTTCTTCATGATACCTAGCTGCTCCTTCTTTTAAGTTTGCCTTATCCTTGGGGGTAGAGGATCATCATCAACAGAGGCAGTGGCTAACATTGCCTGGGAAGGAACAGGGGTTAGTAAAGGAGTTCTGTCACTTAGTTCCTCTTTTACTTTAATGGGCATTTTATCAACATTTTGTTATGGATCTGAGACATCTCTAATTATATTCCATAATGCAAATGTATCTACAAGCACTCGTTCCAGACCATGGAGAGTGTAATAGAGTTTCAATTTTCCCCCAAACTTTGTCCATGTTTCTCAATTAATGATGCCTTCTTCATGGAACCAGGGTCACTGTTCTTGCACAAAATGGAGAAAACGAGATAATCATGTATAGGAAACTTTATTTATATTTTTGTGGGGTTTGAGTCTCACTCTGTTGCCCAGATTAGAGTGCAGTGGCCGCTCTCGACCTGCTGGGCTGCTACTCAGTCTTCTGAGTAGCCGGAATTACAGGAACATGCAACTATACATAACTGAATTTTTGTTTTATTGTAGAGATGAGATCTCACCAAGTTACCCATGTGGGTCTCGTAACTGTGAGCTCAGGCAACCCACTCACCTCAGCCTCCCAAAATGCGAGATTACAGGCTGAGCCACCAAGCCTGGCTTAGGGGAAACCTAAATTCGTCTTTTAGAAAGCATATGCATCAAAATACTTATGAACATTTTTCTTTATTTAAATTCACTCTGGCCCATGATCATATCATAGCTCTAAAACTGCTTAGCCTTCCAAGCTCTGCCTGTATCTACAGAGGGGTCTGCAGCACCATAGGTAAGTTCTGATCCCTTCTGATTAAAGTAAGGCTTACATTTCAGGTCCCTTTTCAGGTGCCACTTGCCAGAATCCAGGTTCAGCAGGTCAGGATTTCCTGAAGGAGGAACGGCATTGATGTAGGAGAAAACTTGGACACTGACTCTGTTGTTATGCAGGACAGATGCTGATTTATTTTACTTTTCAAGTACTTTTTATACTTTTAGTTACATATAGTTTGACCTTCACACCCAGACGTATTTTTTGATCATTGTTCTAAACGTGATGAAATACTGCCTTCCCTCAAATTTGTGACAATGTATCCACTAACAGAATCTTTAAAGCATGTAATTTTTCACAACGTGTTTTCTCAAACTATTAACCCTAATCATCTAAACTTTTAACAACTTAATGCCTAACTTATGTTTTTCTAACATTTTATTTTTTCAAAATATAATTACAAGCCTTTTCTACTATTTCAACCTTTCTGCATTGGTGACTTACTCTAAAATGCAAAACTTTTGTGTATACTGCAAATTATAATGCCATCCGTCTGTTTTCTTGCATGAATGGCCACACCTAAAATTAAAACACTCATAATCATCACAACAACTTTTTTCCTTATGCTAAAATTAACTATATAACACTTTGCAATTAGCAAAATGAAAACAACATCCGCAAAGTTCTCTAATTATCAACCAATTTAAAAAACTAAAACTAATGTCTATTATGATGCCAAACATGATGTTTATAATTTGCGTCTATGGATTCCTGACAGGGATAAAGAGAGCACTGATGCACATTCAAACCAAGGCACCCAGGGGTAGGAGGGTGCCACCTGCAGTTTTTAACCATTGATGTGGTTTCAAACACCAACAGGAAGGGGAGAGAGAAAGTCAAGTGGAGGGACAAAACTTGGCAGAAAAATTTCCAATTCACTAATTTCTTGTTTCTACTAATGGATTCTTTTAATGGACTATTATTTTTTTGCATCCCCCAACTCTTCGAATACCAATGGCATACAGAACAAGATGAGT
This sequence comes from Carlito syrichta, assembly GCF_000164805.1. Classification (NCBI taxonomy): domain Eukaryota; kingdom Metazoa; phylum Chordata; class Mammalia; order Primates; family Tarsiidae; genus Carlito; species Carlito syrichta. The sequence continues at coordinate 2,143 of NW_007245370.1, read as the reverse complement.
AAAAGAAGCAGGGCTGATAGTGGCCTAGAGTGGCCTAGCAACTTGTGGTCTTTGGCCTTATGGATCCTGTCAGTATGAAGGCCTCTGAGGCTGGCTCCTGACACTGGTTCATTGGAAGGGAGCAGGCCTCATGATGGGGCCCAGAGAGAAATTTGGAGGTCTCGTACTGGGGTTAACACCTGTCATCCTGGTGATCTGGAGGATGAGGCAAGAAGATGGCCTGAGCCCCCATGTTCAAGACCAGCCCGGGCACCTTGGTGAGACCTTGTCTCTAAAAGAAGGCAAAAAAATGAACTGAGCATAGTGGTGCATGACTGTCATTCTAGCCACATGGGAGGCCCCAATGGGAGGATCTCTGGACCCCAGTTGGTGTAGTCTCCGGAGGCTGAGAGTGGATCTCTGATCTCTGGCCTCGGTGACAGAGTGAGACTCCGACACAGAGTACTAATACCAACCTCCACCACCACCACAACCACAGACTGGTCTCAGGGGCTCAGCCTGGCCTCCCAACCTTTTTGAGGGCCAGGCAAATGGAAGACCTGTGCCTGCGGATACAACACCAGCCTAGGACATGGGGAGACACCTCGTCTCAGCATCAAAAATCAATCCAAAGATTAGCCAGGTGTGGTGGCACAGGCCTGTGGTTCCAGCCACTTGGTAGGCCGATGAGGGAGTAGAACCTGATCCTGGCAGGTGCTGTCTGCGGTGGCCATGACCATGCCCCTGTGCTCTGGCCTGGGAGACAGAGCGGGATTCCAGCTCCAAATAATAATAATCACCACCACCACCACCACTCCTGCCATCCAGCATAAAAGGTCACCCTGAAGGATGTAAGAGGAAAAGGCACTTTCTGGCCTGTCATTGCAGAAGGTTTCAAAGGTGGCCACTGGGCATGTGCATCCCACACCTTCGGCCACATGCCCAGAAGGCTTGACTACAATCTCCACACAAGTCCCGGTTGGTGTCCAAACTCTGGACTCAGATAATCTCCTGCTTTTAACTCCCAGGACATGGGACTGAATGTCATGAGCCATGGTGCCTGGCATGGACTTGCAAGTTCTGTCTGTGGGGGTGATGCAAAGGAATGCCCTGAACAGAAGTCACCACATCCCGTGTAGCTGGGACCAAGGATGGCACCATGACAAACTTCAATGTTTGTATTCCAGTGAGCAATGAGGTCTCACTATGTGACCCAGGGTAGTCTCAAACTCCCTGGCTCCAGTGGTCCTGTGACGTGGCCTCCCAAAACCACAGCCCGATTGGCTGCTGATTGACCATCTTTCAGAAACTCTATGACCAAGACCTCGGCTTGCTTCCCCTATGACTTTTGTCTGTTCACGATGATCTCAAATACAGACACAAATGTTTGTTTTTCTTTTCTTTCCTTTTTTTAATTTTTTGAGTCAGAGTCTCTACCAGTGACCAGCTCCTGCCGGGGTCAGGGTACCCCAAAGGTGGAGATGGCATTGGCGATTGGGGGGAAGAAGAGAGAGAGAAAGAAAGAGACTGGACTCTGGTCTAGTGCAGAAGTGATGTGTGTTATTGGGAATTACAACGGGTCTATTAGACACAAAGTCAGATGTGGGAGGGGCATCCCCCACCCACCGGAAACTTTAATCCATGAAAATTTAATCAATGATTGCCTTTAAACCCTTTCATATGATAATCTTAAAATCCCATAACAAAGGATAACCTAATCTGTGACTGACATATTCTATAAACCTTTTTCATCCTAAGTTGATTGATTTATGCCAAGTTAAACAATTCTATAGAAGCTTAAGCATTTACTTTACAAACGAAAGTGGCCCATCCCAGAATGTTTGGAATGTGGCCCAGTCCAAAGTTCACAGTGGGCTACCTGCAAGTAACTCAGTTGCATTCTTTCAAAAAAATGGTTGTCTTCTAAAACTATATTCTACAATTTACACCATCAATAAATCCTAAGATCATGACCCAGAAGCCTGTGACCAATACTAAGGTTCTTAGATGTGACACGAGTTTGAATTATAAGTTGTGTGAAAGCCAAAACTGCAGTTTGCGCTTGTTGTAGCAGATGGTGTGCTCTTCTCCCACCTCAATGTCTCGGACTACACGCAGTAAGTTTGTCTTATGTTTTTGGTCCTGCATTCTTTTCTCCTCCCAG
>NW_007245369.1:0-3905 GCF_000164805.1 Carlito syrichta | reverse complement strand
AAGGCAGGAATTGGAGTTATAGGAGGAATAGGAGAGGACAAAGGAAGTGAAAACCCTTATTTTGTTTACATTTTTCTCTGGTCTATTCCTTTGATTCAGCAGGATTCTTGCCACCTGTCTCAGTCTTTGGGTTAGGGGGAAATTTCAAATGAGTCGATCAGGAATCCAAACAGGAGTTGATGCATCCTGTGGAAATATGCAAGTATATCCACTCCCACTGGTTAGTAATATATCAGGCCCTCTCCATTGGCCTGTGAGAAGATCCTTCCATTTTACCATAGGTTTAACATTTCCTTCTGGGTTCGTCTCCAGCCATAGCTGAATTGCCTGAAGAATCCAAATTTAAATGGTTTATAACAAATAAAGCATGATTTAAAACATGATGAGGAGAACTATACCTAAACTCCCCCCTTGTAATTTATGTATTTGATTTTTTAAAGTTTGATGGGCTCTTTCAACTATGGCTTGACCCTGTGGGTTATAAGGAATTCCTGTAGAATGAAAAATATTAAATTGAGAACAAAACTGTTGAAAAGATTTTGATGTATATGCAGAGCCATTGTCAGTCTTAAGTTGTTTTGGCATACCAAATTGTGAGAAACATTAAAAAATGTTTCACCACATCTTTGTAAGCTTCTCCAGGTCTTGCTGAGGCTAAAATAATGTGAGAAAACGTATCCACAGTAACATGCACATAAGACAATTTTCCAAATGTAGTTACATGAGTTATATCCATTTGCCATAAATTAGGTTTTAATCCTCGTGGATTAACTCCTTCTGGAACATTAACAAAAATAGGGCATGCTGGACAATTCTTGACAATCTGCCTTGCTGCTTCCCTAGGTATCTGAAATTCATAACTTAAAGCAGTAGCATTTTGATGATGAATATTATGAGATAGTTGAGCTTGAGTGACTGCCTCTGTCTCCAAAGTTGCATAGATGGCAGGTTTTGTTAAATTATCAGCCAATTGATTACCCTCATGTAGAGGTCCCAGAAGGCTGGAATGAGATCTGACATGGCCAACGAAAAATTACTCTTTTCTAACATGAATCAATTATTGCAGTTGTATAAGCAATTCCAAAACTGTGGTTTTACTAACAGGAATAGTTACTGTCTCAATATGAGGAAACAGCCCTTGAACATAATGAGAATCAGTATACAAGTTAAATCTCTTGTCTTTTAGAGCTGTAAAGGCATATAAGACAGCTCTAAATTCTGTTTTCTGTGCTGAAGTCTCTGAAATCCTTAAAACATGAGGTTTGTCATTAATTACTGCCACTGCTTTACCATTAGAAGAGCCATCAGTAAAAACCAATACTGCTCCCTTGAGGGGGACTAAGGAACATGCACGAGAAATAATTATAGGATTACATTTCACAAACTGTAACAATAAATTTCTAGGCAAATGAAACAAAATTTGTCCTCTAAAATCAATCAAAGTCACTTGTCAATCATCATTAGTTTACAACAAGGTTTGAAACTGACTTTTGTCATATGGGATGATGATATTTTCCACATCTTTTCCAAACAATTTCATGCTTCTCTGTCTTCCTTTGATTATTAGCAAAGCTACTAAGTATGGATAAGATGCTAAAACTTTTTTAGAGGAAGCCGATAAATGTAACCATTCCATAGGTCCTTCCTGCCACAAGTGCCCTGTGGGGGATGAGAAGCAGCCAACACAATTAATTCCCATGGTATATCATAACTTACCCTTTTCACCCTTTGGGACTCAATGGCCTTTTCCACGAGAGTTAAGGCCTCTTTTGCCATGGTTGTTAAGTCTCTTTTAGAAGTGGGTGAGGGATTCCCTGCAGTATATCAAAAAGAGGATTTAAATCTGCAGTAGTGACATGTAAATAAGGTCTCAGCCAATTAATTAATATCTCCTAATAATTTCTGGAAATCATTTAAGGTAACCAAGTGATTCTTCCTTAATTGTAGAGGTTTATGACTCACAGTTTGAGTGTTTAACACTCGGCCAAGATAAGTAAAGGGCGGGTTGGTTGAATTTTTTCAGGAGAAAATTTCAAACCACAATTAGCCAATGCTGTTACTGTTTCATTCAAAACATTATGCAAGTGAGCATGATCTGCATGAGCCAATAAAATATCATCCATGTAATGAATTAAATAAAGTTTAGGATATTTGTTTCTTATATTCTGCAAGGCTGCATCTACAAACCTCTGGCACAAGGAAGGGCTGTTTTTCATACCTTGTGGCAGGACCTTCCATTGATATATCTGGAATGGCTGCTTTAAATTATGAGAAGGTAAACTAAATGCAAATCTTTTTCAGTCTTGAGAATTTAAAGTTATAGAAAAAAAGCAATCCTGTAGATCAATAACTATGATGTTATAATCAGCAGGAATAGCAACCAGAGATGGCAGCCTGGGCTGCAATGCACCCATAGCCTCCATGGTGGCATTAATGGCTCTTAGATGCTGTAAAATTCTCCATTTTGCAGATTTCTTTTTTACAACAAATATAGGAGTAGTCCAAGGACTGGTAGAAGGCTCTATATGGCCAACCTCCAACTGCTGTTGAACTAATTCTCCTGCTGCCTTAAGTTTCTCTGAGGGCATGGGCCATTGTTCCACCCAAACTGGTTTATCATCTTTCCAGGTAATTGGATCAGCAGCCTCAGGAATAATGGCCCCTAGGACAAATTTGAAAAGTCAATACCAGACTGGTCTTTCCTCTCTGTTACCTGAACAGGTCCTTTTATGCCCTGTCTGTTTTTTTCCAAGCCACTTTAAGGGATTGCATCCTATTTGTAGCATTTGCACTGACACCTTCTCATCTGGACTATACAGTAGCATGCCCATTTAAGCAAGAATATCGCATCCCCAAAGTGTAATGGGGATGGAAGGAATGATGTAGGGACAAAAGGTTCCTGAAATTTCGTTATCTGTCCAATTTAAGATTTGAGAACTTTTGGCTACAGAGGACACTCGACCAATACCAATGAGTCCTGATGTGGCTGCTTGTGTTGGCCAGGAAGACGGCCAGTCTTTCCCAGCAATACAAGAAACATCAGACCCTGTATCCAGCAGACCTTTAATTTTAGTTCCCTGAATATATAAATCTTTTAGAGGTCTGGAGTTAGTAATTTCCTTGGGTAAGATTAGTTGGCTGTCAACTGACTCATATATTCCTTTTCCTAACAACATATTGCTAGAAATGTGAAACTGATCTGGATCCCTGTGCTGGTTAACAGCCCTCTGGATCCTTACCTGATCTTCAGATTCAGTTTTTCCATAGTAAATAGGCTCCTCCTGACAAATAGCTTTTAGCAAGTTGTCGCCAATCTTGTGGTGTCATCCACCGAGTGGAAAATTGTTCCATAATAGTAATAGTATAAGGAGCCGTAGGACCATACTGAGCACAAGCCTCTTTAAATTTCTTAACCAATTTATATGGTAGCGGCTCCCAATGAGGTGCCTCATTTACTATGCCTTCTTCCATATAAATTACTGGAAAGCAAGAAGACAAGGTAAAATCTCCCTCTTTCTCAGCCATTTTTCTGGCTCCCTGCATACCTACATTAGCCAGAGACACATACCCAGGTGTGAATTTCGGAGTTTTCACCTTATTTCTAGTAAAGGATATGGGAGGAGGTACCTTGGCAACATTACCAGGATTTTTTCGCTTATGATACCCAATCACTTCCTCCTCCAACTCCATTTCCTCCTTGGGGAAAAATTCATCATCTAAAGGAGGTGCTGAGGCTACGGCCAGCAGGGAAGTGTCTTTATTTTTGGCCAGAATTTTAGAGAAATCTTACTGTGGATTTAAAGCATCTCAGATAATATTCCATAAAGCTAAGACATACAAAATGCAAAAGGCAAGCCAATTGGTTCCTCTATCGGACAATATGTTCAAAATACTAGTAGACATGT
>NW_007245368.1:0-801 GCF_000164805.1 Carlito syrichta | reverse complement strand
TGTAGAGTGGTCTGGTGGCAGCGTAGTTCTTAGGGATTGAATATCTGGAAAAGATTCAGTTCTCCCTCACTAATGAAGCTTAGTTTGGCTGGGTAGGTTATTCTTGGTTGAAATTTCTTATCTTTTAGAACTTTGAAGATAGGGCTCCAGGCTCTCCTAGCCCGAAGAGTTTCTGTGGATAAATCTGCTGCTATTCTAATTGGTTTTCCCTGGTAGGTAGTCTGGCCTTTTTCTTTTGCTGCCTTTAGGATTTTTTCTTTTATAGCTACTTTGTTTAGGCGAATTATTATGTGTCTGGGAGTTGGTCTTCTCATTTGTTGTCTTTCAGGGGTTCTCTGAATCTCTTGTGTTTGAATTTTTTAATCCTTGATGAGATGAGGGAAGTTTTCTTGGATGATTTCATGAAATGTTTGTTCCAGTGTGGCTTGTTTCTCTCTCTGCCTCAGGAAGCCCAATTACTCTTAGGTTTGGTCTCTTGAAGTGATCATTCATCTCTTGCAGGTTTTGTTCTGTCTTTTCGAGTTTCTTTTCTATGCTTTTGATAGTTTGGGTTAGTTCTGTGTTTTGGTCTTCGAGCTCTGAGATTCTTTCTTCTTCTTGGCTGATTCTGCTTTCCATGATTATTAGTCAGTTATTCATCTCCATCACAGTATTCTTTACTGCTGTCATTTCTGACATCAGCTCCTTCCTATTTTCCTCTTGTCTCTCCTCAATATTTTAAATTCTCTCCATTAATGTCTTGATGTCTGGGTTTGTTGCACATAACCAGTCATTCTGGGGGCTCTTCATTGTTTGTGTTCG
>NW_007245367.1:0-1347 GCF_000164805.1 Carlito syrichta | reverse complement strand
TGTGTAAGTTTGTTAAGGGAATGTCACATTCTAAAAAAAATACATGGGTTTCTAGGAATCTTGTATTTGTTTTTTTCAAAGTGTATCACTTTGTTGGTAAGCTATTTCCATTTCTAGAGTGCCTTGAAGGAAACTTTAAAAATCAGTGGATCCTCTAACCATCTGAAAAGCTGTAGTATGCACACAGTATTTTAAAATGATTAAGCCTTACTTAATATTTTTGTCTGCAAGGCACAAGTCAATTCTAAGAAATTTTAGGACATATTGGCTTAAAGAACCCAATACATGGATTATATTGTGCCTCTGATGACTAAGTGTAAGAAAATTTGGACTCAGTCAATATCAAATTTATTTTTAACCTGATTAAGAGTTTCCTGCTGTGTGCAGGAAAGGATGATGTGCGTGGACGATTTGCTAACTTAGAAGATTTTATGCATAATTAAATATATGGGGTGAATAGTGAACAGTGATTTTATTCTTTAGAAGGTATTCTGATTTTAAATTTTAAAAATGTGTTCAGTTAAAGTAAGCCTGGAATTTTAGACAGAAGCATGTCAGATAATAGCTGATGATATTTTATAACATCCCTTTTTTTTAGGAATATGACCTACTATTTTAGGATTAAAAACTTAACTTTTAGAGATTATATATAGGAAACTGACATGTCAGAATGAAAAATGAGTTAGTGAATAAATAATTGGGGGGGAAAGATTCATTTTAGAAATCCCTTACAAGCAATGCTTTTCAGTATTATAGAAGAAAAATAGTAATTAGGGAGAAAAATAACAAGCTTATCTGCAGAAACTGTATGTCCAAACTCATACACCATAAGACTTCCAGAAGTGCCTTAAAATGTATTTCCTGAAGTCTGTAATTTATTATGTGGGGTGCCAAAAAAATGTGTACACATTTTGAGAGACGTTATCTATATATTACTTTCTGATGTTGAATTGAATTATGGTAGCAATGTGTAGCATGCTGTTTGCTCAACTGTGATTTCTCCATTTTCGCCCTTTGTGTGGTGATGCTGGCATTCATTTGATTAATGCCGCCTTTTGAGCAAATGCCATACCTACAATATGTATACATTTTGAGGGACACCCCTATATACTGTTTTGTTTCATAATTTAAAGATTTATATCTTTTTTGTTTTTGAGTTGGAGTCTCACTCTGTTGCCAAGACTGGAGTGCAGTGGCCAATCCCGGCCACTGCAGCCTCAACCTGCTGGGCTCCGGTGATCCTTCTGCCTCAGCCTTCCAAGTAGCTGGAATGACAGGCATGAACTACCACGTCCAGTTAATTTTTGATTTATTGTAGAGATGAGGTCTTGCTAAGTGCCCAGGAGG
>NW_007245366.1:0-857 GCF_000164805.1 Carlito syrichta | reverse complement strand
CCAGGAATGAAGCCTACTTGGTCATGATGGATGATTTTTGAGATGTATTGCTGAATCCGGTTTGCTAGGATCTTGTTGAGAATTTTAGCATCTATGTTCATCAAAGATATGGCCTGTAGTTCTCTTCTTTGTTGGATCTTTACCTGGCTTGGGTATCAATGTGATGTTGGCTTCGTAAAATGATTTGGGGAGAGTTCCATCTTTTTCAATCGCCTGGAATACCTTCAGTAGGATTGGTATCAGCTCCTCCTTAAATGTCTTGTAGAATTCTGCTGGAAAGCCATCTGGACCAGGGCTTTTTTTTGTAGGAAGTTTTCTTATTACGTGGTCGATTTCCTTGATTGTTATTGGTTTATTTAGGGTCTCAATTTCTTCTTGTTCCAACCTAGGTAAGTTGTGTGATGTCAGAAAGTCTTCCATTTCCTTCTGGTTTTCAAGTTTGTTTCCATACAAGTGTATGTAGTAGTCTCTAATGATCTTTTGTATTTCTTCAGGGTCAGATGTGACTTCATCTTTTGTGTTTCTGATTATGCTTATTTGGTTTTTTTCTCGTTTTTTCTTGGTCAGTCTAGCTAGGGGACCATCAATCTTGTTTACCCTTTCGAAGAACCAGCTTTTTGTTTCATTGATTTTTTGTATTATCTTTTTGTCTTCTATGTCCTGGATTTGGGCTTTTATTTTGGTGATCTGGATTCTTCTGCTGAAATTAGGGTTTTTGTGGTCTTGCTTTTCCAGCTTCTTTAGGTGGCTTGTTAGGTTGTCAATTTCTGTTCCTTCCATTTTCCTCATGTGTGTTTGTAGGGATATAAATTCCCCTCTTATTACAGCTTTTAAGGCATCCCAGAGATTTTGGTAGA
>NW_007245365.1:0-785 GCF_000164805.1 Carlito syrichta | reverse complement strand
CATTGATAAAAAGCCTTTGGCAAAGTCTCAGGATACAAAATAAATGTACAAAAGACAATCGCATTTCTCTACACCAATAATAAACAAACAGAAACCCAAATAAAAAACACAGTTCCATTCACAATAACCACAAAAAAAATGAAATACCTTGGCATCTTCCTAACCAGAGATGTGAAAGACCTTTACAATGAAAATTACAAAACACTGCTCAAAGAAATCAAAGCCGACATGAACAAGTGGAAAAATATCCCATGCTCATGGATCGGAAGAATCAACATTGTGAAGATGTCCATCTTACCTAAGGCAATCTACAAATTCAATGCAATACCCATTAAATTACCAACCACATTCTTCTCAGACCTAGAAAAAACAACACAGGAATTCATATGGAAACACAAACATCCAAGAATAGCCAGAACAATCCTCAGCAAAAAAAACAAAGCAGGTGGTATCACAATACCAGATTTCAAACTTTACTATAAAGCTACAATCATCAAAACAGCTTGGTATTGGTACAGGAACAGGCATATAGATCAATGGAACAGAATTGAGATTCCAGAAGCAAAACCTCAATTTCTCAACCAACTCATCTTCAACAAAGCCTCCACCACCTACCAATGGGGAGAGGAGAACCTATTCAGTAAATGGTGCTGGGAAAATTGGCTGACCACATGCAGAAGATTGAAACAGGACCCCTATCTATCCCCATGCACAAAGGTTAACTCCAAATGGATCAGAGACCTAAATGTAAAACCTCGAACCATAAGAACCTTAGAAAAGGAAGG